>NC_064822.1:75321822-75479322 GCF_024166365.1 Elephas maximus indicus
TTTCAAAAGTTCAGAGTCTTAAACACCCTATGGAGTGTAGTTCTACTTTGCACAGCACACACATGGTCACCATGAGTTGAAATCAACTTGATGGCAACTAACAACAATCAACAGAGAAATTTTTATTATTTTGACTCTGGGATTGATACTAGCATATAGTGGGTAGAGGCCAGGTATGCTGCCAAACATCTCACACTGCACAGGACAGCCCACCCACAACACTGAATTATCAGGTCCAAAATGTCAATAGCGCTGAAGTTAAGAAATCCTGCTTGAAATGAAGGATATTAGGAACCAAACCCAAAGCCAAACCCATTGCTGTCAAGTTGATCAAACTCATAGTGACCCTAGGGACAGAGTAGAACTGCCCCACAGGATTTCCTAGTAGTGGCTGGTGGATTTGAACTGCCAACCTTTTGGCCGGCAGCCATGGCTCTTAACCGCTTTGCCACCAGGGCTCTGACATTAGGGACACAATCAGAGAAAGTGTTGAAATGTTTGATCACACATTCCGGAATAATAACTATATGTACTACACTGTAAATTAAGGTATGCAAAAAAGTAATACACTTTTAGTATCCCCTGTCTAAGGGACTGGGGAGAGCTTTTCTGTTTATTTCTGGCTGATTCCTCGATTTTCTGGTGTTGTTGATCTCACTCTGCCTCCCACACCATTCTTGAGTGTTATCTGTGTTTTGATTAGTGATTTCCTTGTTCTGTGATCTGTATTGGCATTTGCTGATGAAGATCAAACCTCCAGTATGGATTACGCGTCATCCTAAAGAAAACAAAAATCTTCAGAACTGAACCAATAAGCAACATCATGATAAAGGCGAAAAGACCGAAGTTGTCAAAGATTTCATTTTACTTGGATCCACAATCAATGCCTATGGAAGCAGCAGTCAGGAAATCAAATGATGTATCACCCTGGGCAAATCTGCTGCAAAAGACATCTTTAAAGTGTTAAAAAGCAAAGATGTCGCTTTGAGAGCTAAGGTGCGCCTGACTCAAGCCATGATATTTTCAGTCACCTCCTATGCACGCAAAAGCTGGACAAGGAATAAGAAAGAAGAGGAATTGTTGCCTTTGAGTTATGGTTTTGACAAAGAACATTGAATATACCATGGACTGCCAGAAGAACGGAGCCCTGGTGGTGCAGTGGTTAAGAGTTGGGCTGCTAAGCAAATGGCCAGCAATTGTAACCAACTAGCTGCTCTTTGGAAACCCTATGGACCAGTTCTACTCTGTCCTAAAGGGTTGCTATGAGTTGGAATTGACTCGATGACAACAGGTTTGATTAGTTTCTTTTGTGGGCCAGAAAAACGAGCAAGTTTGTCTTGGAAGAAATACAGCCACAGTGCTCCCTGGAAGCGGGGATGGCGAGACTTCATCTCACATACTTTGGACATGTTATCAGGAGGGATCAGTTCCTGGAGAATGACTTCATGCTTGGTAAAGTAGAGGGTCAGCAAAAAAGAGGAAGACCCTCAATGAGACTTATTGACACAGTAGCTACAACAATGGATTCAAACATAACAATTGTGAGGATGGTGCAAGACCAGGCAGTGTTTGGTTCTCTTGTACGTAGGGTTGCTATGAGGCAGAAATGACTCGAAGGCACCTAACAACAACAACAACAGCACCATTGCCATTTACAAATCGTTCTAATCACTGAGAATGCGATGGTCTCAGGTAAATTTCAAGTAGCAATCTTTGTCATCTGATATCTATAGGGAATTTTGCTTGTTCAGTGGTCATGTGTCTGACCTGGATATTCTGTGGCATAATGGGACAGGAATGAGAGGTTTTTCCTGCAATCCTTGGCAGACAGGATCATTTGAAAATACATCCTTCCTTGAGTATAAATATACACAGCATGGCATTCCTTGTGCAACACCAGTAAACATCCACTTATCCTTCCTGCCCCACTTGCTGCAGCTGCTCAACTTTTTTTTTCTTCCCTATTTAACCATTTCTTGACTAATAACAAGAAGGCAAGCTGCCATTGAAGTGACAGGAGATTCAAAAGTATCTTTGTAGTTCCAAAAGAATTGTAGGGAACATCTAGCCTATTAACTCTCAACCTGTAGAAAAAAAGTTTGCTCTTGTTAGATTTCATTGAAACCTGTGGAAGTTCTTGGATATCAGCACCAAAGTAAACTTTCAATATTACCCCAAAGTGGAATACATATCGCTGATATATTCTCTAATGATTACACATGAAAATGAGCATTGTCTTCGGCCAGATGGCTGACCTGATTTCCCATTGTCATTGTTTACTTCCCACTGAACATGCAGATTCGTATAACCTCTTTACTCCATTTTTCCCTTCCCCTACTGCCACCATTACTGCCAGTGTCTGCTTGTCCTAAAGAAATTGCTAATGGTTATCTTCAGATCATTTTTTAGAATGAGAGCATTAACAATAATATTAGTAATAAAATCCAAATTCAGAGGAAATGTGTTTGATTCTGAAGCCTGTGTGTTTGTGCGTGATGGTAAAGGTGTACTAAGTAGGTATTAATCTTATTTCCTCCTTTCGTTTTACATGAAAGCTGTCATTATTGGGATAAGGATAAAATGAACATAAGTATGATAAATGATAAAGCACACATAGGAGTCAATATCCCACTCTGAGAGAGCATTGCTAATCAACCAGTGCAGTCGGCTAATGCGCCATGTGAGCAACCACCTCAGCGAGATTCTAAATTTGTAACTCACGGAAGCTTGGCATTTAGCTTGAGCTGCTTGTGGCTTAAGGTGAAACAAAGGGTACAATTATGTTCCATTTGTGGATTACACTAGCAAATCATGTTTCAGAAGGTGCCTTTGCAAGACCATGTAAAACACAAACCAATTCTATATCTCTCACAAGACACAGCATATACATGAATTGTTTAATGAGTTAAATAATGTTCATGAAAATAGGTGAGAAAGTACCCAGTCTATCTATCTATCTATATTCTTTTAATGAGTCAAAAGGAAAAGTAAGAGAATCAATTAGTTCTCAGAGTGAAAACCCTGCCCTAAATATTTCTGATGAACAAAGTTTTAAAAAAATCCAAGTGCTAGAGTCTCTAAGCTGTGGGTGAGCTGCCATCTTCTTAAAATCGATTCTTGATTATTCAGAGTTAATGATTCCTATTGTTTTTGATGAACGCATGGTATCTTACATAGCATCTTTGCTAACAGCAATACCATTTCTGTTTTCTTCATTCCAGTGAGCCAAGACACTGGAAAAGTAGGAAGTTTATAGTTCTCTTATCTCAGCTGACAAATATTTTATGTCCTAAGAGAGGAATGAAATATATCATAGTTGAACTAGAATAGAAACATGCCTGAGTGAAATGAGCTTGTGTTGGTTATGAGAACTATAAAGCAAATACCAAACCCAAATTTATTTACTGCCATCAAGTCAATAGGGAGTAGCAATTCTATGCTGATTCTTGGGATGACTAGTAACTCTTATTGAAATCAGCCACTTTGGCTCTTATTTCTGTGTTTTCAGAAGTGTTGCTGTTGCACTCTATTCCCAGGTAGTTGATAATTAATTAGAACTTACTGAGAATCTACTGGAGTCCTGGTGGTCCAGTGGTTAAGGGCTCCAGCTGCTCACCAAAAGGTCGGCAGTTCGAATCCACTGGGCACTCCTTGGAAACCCTATGGGGCAGTTCTACTCTGTCCTGTAGGGTCACTACGAGTTGGAATTGACACGATAGCAACGTTTTTTTTTTTTTTCCTGGAGAATCTACTATGTGCCTGACTCATTGCTAGGTACCTAGGGGCCATAAGCAAAATGCTACAGTAAAATCGAAGGCTCACGATAATCTTGAAAACACTGCTTTCTGGCTGAAATTCAGAAAAGAGTTGGAGACATCTGAAAAGGAAGAAAAATATGATCATAACTAGACTGAATAAGAAACCTTCTCAGTTGCCATCTTACTGCCTACCACCACATACCCCCACTCTCACATCCCTGCCCTAGACCCAATAGGACATGGTAGTATGTGAACAACTGGTGGAGAATAAATAAAAGAGTAGAAAGGGGAATAACCATAGGAATTGCAGCTAGAGACTAAGAATAATGGGATGTCATGAAAGCACAAATAAAAAGACTCCTCAGAACTTTGAACGTCGTTGCTGGCTGACAAACATCAGAATGCTTTGCAGTATGGATGGGGACCAGCAGTGATTGAGAGGTAGTTGCCGGCTTTATTTACCACAATTTAAATAAATATTGTGCTTTGTTATTTAACTTATTAATATAAGTATTTAACAATAGTTCCTGATGGATATGTCAATTATTCCCATGAATACTCAGAAAGGGCAATATATCAACATGGTCGTATACAGCAACCTTCTCTTAGCAAGCACTTACCTTCAGTGTCTACGGTATCTTTGGCACTATGTAAGCAGTGGATAAACAAAGATGACTAAGACATGGTCCCTGACTTCAAGAAGGACAAACTAACTGACTACGTTCTTTTGAAATGTGCTGATATTGTTGCTACACTAATTAAAGATGTTGGTTAAACATAGTCATTTGATAGATTAAACCAATAAAAGTTGAGAGCCTCCATAGTCAGAGAATAATTTTTAAGTAAGGTGGGACCTGAAGAAAGGATTTGAATAGAACACAGGAATAAAGAGCAGTCCAAAAAAACCCAAAACCAGTCCAGATAGGTAGAAATATGGGGAAATGCATTGAGTGAGAAAGATTTTTTAAAAAATTTTTTATTGTGCTTTAAGTGAAAGTTTACAAATCAGGTCAGTCTCTCATACAAAAATTTATATACGCCTTGCTATATATTCCTAGTTGCTCTCCACCTAATGAGGCAGCACGCTCCTTCTCTCCACCCTCTACTTCCGTGTCCCTTCAGCCAGCTTCTGTCCCCCTCTCCCTCTCATCTCCCCTCCAGACAGGAGCTGCCCACATAGTCTCATGTGTCTACTTGATCCAAGAAGCTCACGAAGAGTGGGAAAAATTCTAAACTCAGAGCTGAACACATCTTTGAAAATACCATGGCACCTGCCTAACCTTTAGGGGTCAAGGTCATCCACTGAAGAAAGCTGGGATATAAATGAATTCTGTATTGCTTACAGTATAAATAAAGTCTTTGGAAAGAACTTTTGGCAGGGAGTCAGGAGATCTGATTTTAGTTTTGTAATCTCTAGTCAATCAGTCTTCATCTATCATGTCTTAATGCTCCTATTCATAAAACGAGGGTGGGAATACATATTTGTCTATAATGGAATACATATCTTCTTCACAGGGTGGTTTCTAGACTGAATAAGAACATAAAGCAAATTCCTTTGAGCTCTTTGAAGAGCAGTACCATTCAAATCCAAGGAATTATTTTAAGATCTTACATTCATTCACTTTTATATGTGGTTTTGCTAAAAGAAAAAGATTAGTTTGAAGATCTTCATGCTGTTTTAGTAAAATCAGTAAAATTGACTTCCTGATTTTTTCTGAGCATAAGATAAAATTTATTGTTCCTAGCTAAGTAGATTATCAGCCATTTTCTTTTTTTTTTATCCATAGCTTAAAAGTAGCAACTATTTTAGTAACATATAACCTAAAGAATGCAAGTAAACTTATAAAATTTAATTTAAAAATACTCAAGTATATAAGATGGCTTTTAGTCCTGAGTTTGTTTTTCCTTTCTGTGTAATACAAATTGAATCTCTCTAACTTGAATTTTAACTGTTTCAAAAAAAGGTTAATGCAAGCTAGTTTCTTTCAACCATGTCTTTTAGGTTGGTTTTTACAAATTTCCTATCTCACTTCTCTACTACTCAATCCCATTTTGACAATCACAGTTGTGGAACAGGTAGATCTGGAAACTTCTTGATCCTTATCCTACACCTAAAGGTCAGCTATCAGCTGAGGTCATACTGCTGCTTAAAATCAAACAAAGATTGGCTTGAATCCTTATTTTGTGTCCAATGGAAAGTCCAATAGAAGATGGAAATTCTAACCTAAGATTTTCAGAAATTCCCAGGAACTGGACCTTCCCATAGTCACCTTTCTTTGGAGCTTCAGCTTCTTTTAAAGTAGGTCAGATTGTGAGTCATTTTGCTATTATTCTGTGCCTATAGTCCTAAATATGGACATTGTACACATAAAAATTGAAATTGAACATCTCAGTTCTAAATGAAATTTCCATTTATAGATGTTTTCTGAAAATCAGGTTTTAGCCTTTGTCTTGGTCATCTAGTGCTGTCACAACAGAAATACCACAAGTAGATGGCTTTAACAAAGAGAAGTTTATTCTCTCACAGTCCAGTAGGCTAAAAGTCCAAATTCAGCCATCAGTTCCAGGGGAATGCTTTCTCTGTCAGCTCTGGAGGAAGGTCCTCGTCCTCAGTTTTCCCCTGATTGAGAAGCTTCTCAGGTGCAAGGACCCCGGGTCCACAGGACATGCTCTGCTCCTGCTGCTGTTTTCTTGGTGGTATGAGGTACCCCACTCTCTGCTTGCTTCTCTTTCCTTTTATCTCTTAAGAGATAAAAGGTGGTACAGGCCACACCCCAGGGAAACTTGCCTTTACATTAGATCAGGGAGGTAACCTGAGTAACGGTGGTATTACAATCCCACCTTAATCTTCTTAACATAAAATTGCAATCACAAAATGGAGGACAGCCACACAATACTGGGAATCATGGCCTAACCAAGTTGATACACACATTTTTGGGAAGACATAATTCAATACATGACAGATTTCCTGTATGTTTTTTGGCCTGTCTTTCCTCTCATTCTCTTGAATATCCAACATCAGACAAAATAACATCAAATTCTTCTCATTTTTGTAATATATACATCAATTAGATTCTTTTCTTGATTTTCGTTAGCTCATGACCTCATAGTTAGGCTTTACATACTAAAAAACGTATTGGATTATTTTCCAAGACCTACGTGATTCCCTCCCTATGAGAATGTACATTTTGCAATAAAATATTTTTTATACTGGTTAATGTTGGTGAATTTTTATCAGATTTTAGGATATTCTAAACCTAAACTAGGTGAAAATCAATTCTTAAAAGTTGATAGATTCGACCACATAACATTTTAAAGCACCTATAGGCCCCCAGATTATATTTTAAAAATGTCGCCAAAATGGATTGCAGCAAGAGTTAGGACTTTGAAATTTCTAGAAGAAAACATGAGTAATTCTTTGAGACATTGGGTCAGGCAATGATCCTTTGGATAAGTCTCAAAAGCACAAACTATAAAAGAAAAAATTTATAAATTGGATTTCATCAAAATTAATATCTTCTGCTTTTTGAACAACACTGTTAAGCAATGCAAAAGGCAAGCCAGAGAGCAGGAGAAAATATTTGCAAAACTCGTATCTCATGTAGGACTTGTACATAGAATACATCAAGAACACTTACAAATCAATAACAAAAAGGCAAACAAATCAACTTAAAAACCGGGCTAACTATTTGAGTAGATACTTAAAACAAACGGTCCTTGACCTATCTACTGGCAAAAACAGACAGGGATGGGCAAACTTTTTCTGCAAAGGCCCAGATAATAAATATTTTATGCTTTGCAGGCCACTTATGGTTTCTATCACATATTCTTTTTTGTTTGTTTGTTTTTACAATCCTTTAAAAACATTTAAAAAATCATTTTTAAGCTCACAAGCTGAACAAAACCAGACTGCAATACACATTTGGCCTGTGGACAACGGTTTACTGGTCCCTGGACTAAGTTGAAAGTGGAACAGAAAAAACAAAAGCAGAAAACACTTACTGAGAATTTATAACAATATCTCTATTCTTACATGTATTTATGGTTCAAATTTGCGGCATCTTTCTGGTCCAGGAAATCCCAACCCAATTTGCAGTACCTGCCTGGATCAGGAAACCTCAAGCTAGGATATAAAGTAGATCTTGGTAGGTAATTCTTTCCAGAGACTGGACTCTCAAACCAGATTTACAGCAACAAAATATGACCTCACAATAAATATTTTAAAATACAAAATAAAATCCTCAAGGAATCTCTATAGTGGAATCATGAGATGCAAAATATAGATACTTACGTTAAAAATGTTTAAAGGAGCCCTGGTGGCAAAGTGGTTAAGAATTCAGCTGCTAACCAAAGGGGTGACAGTTTGAATCCACCAGCCGCTCCTTGGAAATCCTATGGGGCAGTTCTACTCTGTCTTACAGGGTCACTATGAGTCAGAATTGACTTGATGGCAACGAGTTTTGTTTTTGTTTTTTTTTATGTTAAAAATGTTTAAAGAGAAAACAGGATTCAGAACATGAGTAAGGAACAAGAAATAATTGAAAATGAGCAAGGAAATTTGAAAAAATATCCAAATAGAATGTCTGATACATTAATATTACAATAAGTGAAATCAGAAACTTAATTGAAATCAGACTGAATATGGCCGAAGAAAGAATTAGTTGCTCTAGAAAATAGTTCTAAAGAAAACACAGTATACAGCACAAAGAGAGAAAGACATTGAGAAATAATCAGAAAGTAGTTATAAAATATGATGGCTAGAAGGGTGTCATGGATTGAATTGTGTTCCCCCAAAATGTGTGTCAATTTGGCTAGGCCCTGATTCCCAGTATTGTGTGATTGTCCACCATTTTATCATCAGATGTGATTTTCTTATGTGTTATAAATCCTATCTCACTGGAAACCCTGGTGGCATAATAGTTAAGTGCTACGTCTGTTAACCAAAGGGTCAGCAGTTCAAATCCACCAGGCACTCCTTGGAAACTCCATGGGGCAGTTGTACTCTGTCCTATAGGGTAGCTATGAGTTGGAGTCGACTCCATGGCACTGGGTTTGGTTTTTTTGGTTCTTTGATGTTAATGAAGTGGGGTTAGCAGCAGTTATGTTGATGAGGCAGGACTCAATGTACAAGATTAGGTTGTGTCTTAGTCAATCTCTTTTGAGATATAAAAGAGAGAAGTGAAGAGAGACAGGGGAACCTCATACCACCAAGGAAATAGTGCCAGGAGAAGAGTGTGTTGTTTGGACCTGGGGTCACTGCACTAAGAAGCTCCTAGTTCAGGGGAAGATTGATGACAAGGACCTTCCTCCAGAGCTGACAGAGAGAGAAAGCCCTCCCCCTGGAGCTGATACCCTGAATTTGGACTTTCAGCCTATTAGAATGTGAGAGAATAAATTTCTCTCTGTTAAAGCCATTCACTTGTCGTATTTCTATTATAGCAGCACTAGATAACTAAGACAGAATTTGGTACTGGGAGCGGGCTGCTGCTCTAACAGATACCTAAAACGTGGAGTGGTTTTGAAACTGTGAATAGATAGAGGACTCAGAAGTAAATGAGAACGGTTAACACTGGAGATGGCACAGATGGTGAGAAGGAGCAGCAGAAAATGGCAGCAGCAGAGAAATGGCAGTGGTGGAGAAGTGGCAGCAGCAGAGAACTGGCAGCAGCAGAACCAAGAGACCAGCACCAGATGGTGCTGGAGTCAACCCACAGAGTGAGAGAGCTGAGTGCCTGTATGCAGGAGGCTTCCTGGCGGAGTGGGGTACCTCCAGGCACTTACTGGTAGAGCTACAGAGCGTTGGAACACTTGCTCCAGCAGAGAAGATTTGGGTAGAGAGGCTCAAGAGGCTGAGAGGCCAAGGAACACAGGCAGCCAAGCTGCCTCAGCCAAAGGTATGGCCACGAAGTCTGGGGTTTCAAAGGGTGGAGCCATGGCCTCTGGTGTTTCTAAAGGTGAAGTCACCACACAGGTGGACTAGGAGAATGGGGCCACCTAAAGCTGAGGGAGCAGAGTCCCCATCCCAGTGGGCCTGAAAGGCAGAGCTGAAGCCCAGGGCCAAGGGGCCTCAACTCAGAATCCAGAGAACCTGGCCAATACCTATAGTCTGGAGGGCAGGGCTACTGAGTAAATTGTCTCAGAGAACATAGAATTATTTTCAAAGCCTTGAGGACTGATATAATGTGTTCTGCTGACTTACTTGGTGCCCGTTATCCCTTCTTTCCTTCCAATTTCTCCCATTTGTAATGGAAATGTCTAGCCTGTGCCTGTTATACTGTAGTACTTTGGAAGCAGATAACTTATATTCTAGATTTCACGGATGAAAAGGAATTTTTGTATTTCGGGCTTGGAGTTGATTTATAACTTTCCCTATGATATGATGAGGTGAATGTGTTTTACGTGTGGCAAGGACATAAATTTTTGGGAGCCAAAGGGTAGAATGTCATGGATTGAATTGTATCCCCCCAAAATGTATGTCAACTTGGCTAGGCCATGATTCCCAGTATTGTGTGATTGTCCAACATTTTGTCTCCAGATGTGATTTTCCTATGTGTTGTAAATCCTACCTCTGTGATGTTAATGATGTGGGATTAGTGGCAGTTATATTGATGAGGCAGGACTCAGTGTACAAGATTAGGCTGTGTCTTAAATCAATCTGTTTTGAGACATGAAAGACTGAAGCAAGCAGAGACACAGGGGACATCATACCACCAAGAAAATAGTGCCAGGAGAAGAGCACGTCCTTTGGACTTGGGGTCCCTGTATGAAAAGCTCCTAGTCCAGGGGATATTGTTCTATAATTTCCTCATCTGGTTGGATCACCTTTCTTGGGAATAGGAATAAATATGGATCTCTTCCAGTCCATTGGCCAGGAAGCTGTCTTCCATATTTCTTGGCATAGACGAGTGAGCACCTCCAGTGCTGCATCTGTTTGGTGAAACATCTCAATTGATATTCCGTCAATTCCTGGAGCCATATTTTTCACCAATGCCATCAGTGCAGCTTGGACTTCTTCGTTCAGTACCATTGGCTTCTGATCATATGCTACCTCTTGAAATGGTTGAACATGGACTAGTTCTTGTTGGTATAATGACTTTGTGTATTCCTTCCATCTTCTTTTGATGCTTCCTGCTTTGTTTAATATCTTCCCCATAGAATCCTTCACTATTGCAACTCGAGGCTTGAATTTTTTCCTCAGTTCTTTCAGCTTGAGAAATGCTGAGTATATTCTTCCCTTTTGGTTTTCTATCTCCAGCTCTTTGCACATGTCATTATAATACTTTACTTTTTCTTCTCAAGCCACTGTTTGAAATCTTCTATTCAGTTCTTTTACTTACATCATTCTCCCTTTTGCTTTAGCTGCTGGACATTCGTGAGCAAATTTCAGAGTCTCTGCTGACATCCATTTTGGTCTTTTTTTTTCTTTCCTGTCTTTTCAATGACCTCTTGCTTTCTTCATGTACGATGTCTTTTCACAACTTGGTTTTTTTTTTTTTTTACATAGCTTACATAACATTTTCTGAGGAGCAGTGCCCTTATAGCCATAGATTCCTGACTTGTTTATCATAAGCAAATACATTCTGCCAAAATCATTCTACACATGAGAACTACTCTGCTATAAAATACCATTAATGTGCTATTTGCTTGCTTAGAGCAGGTTTTTCCAAGTCATCTTATTATTTCCTGGAGGTGACCATCACTCCCCATAAAGAAGGAAAAATAGAATCCTGATCTGCTGTTAATCGTATCCTTCCCAATTATTAACTTCACAAATAAACCTAAATATGTATGATAAAGTTGTAATTCTAATTCCAACAAAATATATAAATTAATAGAATATAGAGCTTCTAAACAATAAAGTGGAAATACTTGGAATTAAAGGTAATAACTCGTGCCTAATGAGTCAGAATTGACTTGATGGAAACTAGTTTGGTTTTTTTGATCAAAAGAGGGCAGAAAAGGAATAAGGCAAACATAAAGCACAAAATAACATGTTAGAAATTATTTCAAATATATTAACAATAGCATTTGATATAAATTGACTAAAAGCTCCAGTTGAAAGATAGATTAGATGGGGGTTTTCTAGCTACATGCTGTTTATAAAAACCACCCTTAAAAATAAATACACAGATATGTTGAAAGTAAAACAATGGAAAATTTTATACTAGGCAAATATTAACCAAAAGGAAGTTGGTGTAGCCATATTAATATATGATAAAATAGAAATTAAAAAAATTATTAAAGATGAAGAGGATGACTTCTATTGAGAAAAGTTGTATTTTCACCAGGTTCAGTTTACCATGTATACCAAAACATTTTAAACTAATATGCACCAATCATTTATTCTTAATACATATAAAGCAAAAATGAATGAGTGCAAAGTAGAAATTGACTATAAGTGGAAGATTATAACTTTCTCAGTTATAATTAATAAGAATATGGAAGATTTGGATTCAATGGAAATTTTTAGAAACTTGCACCCCTAAAGTAGAGCACATACAATATGCACACTATATTCTTGAGTACACCAAAACCTTTACAAAAACTGGTTACATTCCAGGCATAAAGCAATGTACTTCAGATAATATGTCGAACACATTCCTTCATTACAATGGGGCTAAGTTAGAGATAATGACAAAAAGATAATTAGACACCCCCATACATCTGCATATTTAAAACACCCTGAAGCTAAAACTCCCTTTGCCAGACCCTCTTGCAGCTAGTCCAAGGTGTGACTCAGTTTGCAACAATCAGACGCACTGTCGTCATGAGTCTTGAATTTAGAACGAGAGAGATTGAGCAAGAGGCAACCGTTTTATTGTGAATTGCAGCAGAAATAGCATAGTTCAGATATTAGCAGTTATTTTGCAACATGATTAGTGAATCCTGATTGCCCCGTAACGATAGAAGTTTCCTGGAGCAGAGGTTTGCTTTGAGGCTTTTGGAATTTTCTGGGAAGTAAAGAATCTGTTCCTTTAGCTTTCCAGTGATTTTGTAAGATACTTAACACACTATAATAAATTTCTAAATTCCTTTGCATTTAAATGAGCAAAAGTTCTAAGTACTTAGTTTAGCAAAGAGGGAAATCTAAAAATTATTGCACTAAGTGTTCAACTTAAGAAATTAAAAAAAAAATCCAAAGAAAGTAGAAGAAAAGGAATAATAAAATAAAAGCAAGGATCTTCCTCTCACTTTTTCTCCTTTGCTTGCTCTACTCCAACCATTCAAGGATCCTTGAAGGATCCTCAGACATGACAGGCCTTGTTCTCATATCTGGAGCATGCTGACTCCTCTGCCTGTAAGGCTTTTCCTCCTGAGAGCAGCATGGCTCACATCATGCTCTTATCTAGGTCTTTGCCCAAATACTACTTTCTCAATGAGGCCTTTTCTGATTTCTTTATACAAAATTACACCACAATTCCCACACTCCTTAACTCTTCTACCCTAATGTGTTTTCTGCATCGAATACATCACATTTAACACAGAATATACTTTACGTATTTATTCATAATAATATTAGAATGTAAATTTCATCATAAGCGATTTTTGAACATTTTTTTCCCTAGCACTTAAAAAAACACTTGGTTCAAGCTGGAACTCAATAATATTGTTAAATGAAATCAATGAATTTAAAAATGAACTACAATAATAGAAAAATAGTTAAAAAGTTTCTTTGAAAAACTGATACAATAAACAACTGACAAATACAGTTTTTTTTTTAAAAAAAGATTGAAAACAGTAATGTGGATATTATGAAAAATTTTATCCCAATAAATTTGATAAATAAAGTAAATAAATTCCTAAAAAAATACTTTTTAGAAAAAAATGACTTAAGAAAAAACAGAAAAGCTAAGAGGTAAGGATCAACTTGTCCAAGAATGATTTCCTGTAGTCTGACCTTCCCGTAGAAGGACTTGGCTTCTTGCAGAACTTCATGAGAACTGACTAGAGTTTGGTGCTTAATATTATCAGTCCTGCAAGAACGCTGATAGAGTAGATCAGGACACTGGCCCCAACATACATGGAGCTGAGCCAGAAGCCTTGGACCCTAACTATGGAAAGGGCTGGTGCTCCCCAGTTTAGGAAGCCTGAGGTAGTCAAGAAGCATTGGGCACCAAGGTTTCAGTTGATTATATTGCTGTAATCGCAAATCTTGGATTCAGCCCTTGGTCACATCAGAGTGCTCTTCTAGCCCATGAGTGTTGAAGAGGCTGCCATGTATTTCTGCTGTTGGATCCCGGTCCACGATCTCATCATAGAAGGGGATGGTTCTTCCCTAATCATGCAGCTTAAAAGTTTAGGTGCCCAAGAGCCAAAATTTCTCTTGTAGAATCTAATGATCCGTCTTGAACGATCTCTGTGAACTTCTCAGAATTCATTGGGCAATGGCGAACCTCATGCTTGCTACTGCTCTTACCTCTGTGAGTTCTCTCCAAATAATCTGTTTCAGGGTACCTGTTGTTGTGTGTGATGTCTGGACTTCACTCTTGGTTGGGCAATAAAACCTGAATGGGTTTTTCAATAAAACCCATGGCCACTTCCCTCCCCTTGACTAAGTTCAGGTTTCTATCTCATATGCCCCCATAGAATCAAGTCATTTCTTTAATAGTATATTTCTTACTCTTAAATTATCCATCATTAATATACTTATCTGATTAATATTGATCTCTCTGACTAGACACTAAGAACTATACAGATAGTCTCTGACTTACGAGGTATTTGAGTTACAACGAACCACACTTAAACGACTGTCCATTTTTTTTTGTACATCTCATTGTTAGTAATATGTACTACATACAGTGTTGCAGCACAGAATTTGCTGATGTTGTCGTTCTCAGATGTTCGTTTACAGATGTTCAATTTTCTGATTTACTGTTCAAAACACTGCTGTACACATTTAGTTTTCTAAACTAAATCACAGGCTTCAGTTGCTTGAAAACATGGGCCCAGACGCTGATCACTTTGCTTAAGTCGGTAGGCAGATTTGAGAAGCAGTGAAATGTTACTGTGAAACATATGAACAAGAAAAGATAAGGGTCATATGGACAAATCTCACTAATTTTCTGACTAGAAATGCCATCCTCATTCCCAGGGATGACCCAGATGATCCAGAGCCTTCCACAAGTGAAGTTATTACTGCAACTGACAAAATACCAGTGTCATCCAACTCTTCTTCATTGTCTGAGTAAATTTTTGTGATTTGTGTATTTTTTAGCCCTGGTGGCACAGTAGCTAAGAGCTTGGCTGCTAACCAAAAGGTTGGTAGTTTGAACCCACCAGTTGCTCCTTGGAAACCCTATGCAGGGCAGTTCTACTCTGTCCTGAAAGGTCACTATGAGATGGAATTGACTTGAGGCAATAGGCTTGGTTTTTTTAAAAAAAATAAAAATTAAAAATAATATATTTTTTTAAAGTGTATATGTAATGTTTCCAAACCCCAAAGACAAATAAAGATAGGATTTATGAAGATTATTCTTATTTTATTATTATTAGCTCCCATCAAGTTGATTCCAACTCATGGCAACCCTATGTACTACAGAATGAAACATGGCCCGGCCTTGCGCCATCCCCACTATCGCTGTTATGCTTGACCTCGTTGTTGCAGCCACTGTGTCAATCCATCTCATTGAAAGTCTTCCGCTTTTCCGCTGACCCTCTACCTTACCAAGCATGATGTCCTTCTCCAGGGACTGATCCTTCCTGATAACAAGTCCAAAGTATGTTCTAGGGAGCATTCTGGTTGTACTTCTTCCAAGACAGATTTGTTCCTTCTTTTGGCAGTCCATGGTATATTCAATATTCTTTGAAAACACCACAATTCAAAGGCATCAATTCTTCTCTGGTCTTCCTTATTTATCGTCCAGCTTTCACATGCATATGAGGCTATTAAAAATACCATGGCTTGGGTCAGGCGCACCTTCGTCTTCAAGGTGACATCTTTGCTTCTCAACACTTTAAAGAGGTCCTTTGTGGCAGATTTGCCTAATGCAATGCTTCGTTTGATTCTTGACTGCTGCTTCCATGGGTATTGATTGTGCATCCAAGTAAAATGAAATCCTTGACAACTTCAATCTTCTCTCTGTTTATCCTGATGTTGCTTATTGGGTCCAGTTGAGAGGATTTTTGTTTTTGTCATGTTGAGGTGTAACCCATACTGAAAGCTGTGGTCTTTAATCTCCGTCAGTAAGTGCTTCAAGTCTTCTTCACTTTCAGCAAGCAAGGTTGTGTCCTCTGCATAACTCAAGTTGTTAATGTGTCTTCCTCCAATCTTGTTGCCCCACTCTTCTTCACAGAGTCCAGCTTCTCAGATTATTTGCTCAGCATGCATATTGAATAGGTATGGTGAAAAAATACAACCCTGATGCACATCTTTCCTAACTTTAAACCACTCAGTATTTC
The DNA here is from genome assembly GCF_024166365.1 of Elephas maximus indicus. Lineage (NCBI taxonomy): Eukaryota > Metazoa > Chordata > Mammalia > Proboscidea > Elephantidae > Elephas > Elephas maximus. The sequence continues at coordinate 75,337,980 of NC_064822.1, forward strand.
CTTGTTCTGTTCAAACCACTGCCTCTTTATCTGTGTACAGGTTCCTCAGGAGCACAATAAAGTGTTCTGGAGTTCTCATTCTTTGCAATGTTATCTGTAATTTGTTACGATCCACACAGTCAAATGCCTTTGCATACTCAATAAAACATAGGTAAACATCTTTCTGGTATTCTCTGCTTTTAGCCAGGATCCCTCTGACATCAGCAATGATATCCCTGGTTCTACCTTCTCTTCCGAACCCGGCCTGAATTTCTGGCAGTTCCCTCTCAATATACTGCTGTAACCACTTTTGAATGATCTTCAGCAAAATTTTCTTGTGTGTGATATTAATGATATTGTTGGATAATTTCTGCATTCAGTTGGATCACCTTTCTGGGGAGTAGTCATAAATATGAGTCTCTTCCACTTAGTTGGCCAGATAGCTGTCTTCCAAATTTCTTGGCATAGATGAGTGAGCACTTCCAGCTCTGTATCCATTTGTTGAAACATCTCAGTTGGTATTCTGTCAATTCCTGGAGCCTTGTTTTTTACCAATGCCTTCAGTGCAGCTTGGATTTCTTCAGTACCATCGGTTCCTGATCATTTGTTACCTCCTGAAGTGGTTGAACGTGAACCAATTCTTTTTGGTACAATGACTCTGTGTATTCCTTCCATCTTCTTTTGCTGCTTCCTGCATCATTTAATATTTTCCCCTTAGAATCCTTCAGTATTGCAACTCAAGGCTTGAATTTTTTCTTCAGTTCTTTCAGCTTCAGAAATGCTGAGTGTTTAGTTTTCTATCTCCACCTCTTTGCACGTGTCATAATATTTTAATTTGTCTTCTTGAGCCACCCTTTGAGATCTTCTGTTCAGCTCTTTCACTTCATCATTTCTTCCTTTCGCTTTAACTACTAGATGTTCAAGAGCAAGTTTCAGAGACTCTTCTGACATCCGTTTTGGTCTTTTCTTTCTTCCCTGTCTTTTTAATGGCCTTTTGCTTTCTTCATGTGTGATGCCCTTGATGTCATTCCATAACTTGTCTGATCTTCCGTCACTAATGTTCAACACGTCAAATCTATCCTTGAGATGGTCTCCAAATTCAGGTGGGGTATACTCAAGGTTGTATGTTGGTCTCGTGGACTTGTTCTAATTTTCTTCACTTTCAACTTGAACTTGCATATGTACAATTGATAATCTGTTCCATAGTCAGCCCCTGGCCTTGTTCTGACTGATGATATTGAGCTTTTCCATTGTCTCTTTCCACAGATGTAGTCAATTTGATTCCCGTGTATTCTATCTAGCAAGGTCTATGTGTATAGTCACCATCTATGTTGGCAAAAGAAGATATTTGCAATGAAGAAGTCGTTGGTCTTGCAAAATTCTATAATGGGATTTCATGAAGAACATATTTTCAAACTACCAATCCTTCTTTTTTCCAGCTTTCGCATTCCAATCACCAGTAGTTATCAATGCATCCTGATTGCATGTTTGATCAATGTCACACTGCGGAAGCTGGTAAAAATCTCCAATTTCTTCATCTTAGTGGTTGGTGGGTAAATTTGAATAATAGTCATATTAACTGGTCTTCCTTGTAGGCTTGTGGATATTATCCTATCATTGACAGCATTGTACTTCAGTATGGATCTTGAAATGTTCTTTTTGACTATGAATGCAATGCTACTCTTCTTCAATTTGTCATTCCTGGCATAGTAGACCATATGATTGTCTGATTCAAAATAGCTAATACCAGTCCATTTCAGCTGACTAATACCTGGGTTATCAATGTTTATGCGTTCCATTTCACTTCTGATGATTTCCAATTTTCCTAGGTTCATACTTCATACCTTCCATGTTCCTATTATTAATAGATGTTTACAGCTGTTTCTTCTCATTTTGAGTCATGCCACATCAGCAAATGAAGGTCCCAAAAGCTTGACTCCAACCAAGTCATTAAGGTCAACTTTACTTTGAGGAGGCAGTTCTTTCCCAGTTGGCTTTTGAGTGCCTTCCAGCCTGGGGGGCTCATCTTCTGGCACTATATCAAACAATGTTCCACTGTTATTCATAAGGTTTTCACTGGCTAATTATTTTCAGAAGTAGACTGCCGGGTTCTTCTTCCTTGTCTGTCTTAGCCTGGAAGCTCAGCTGAAATCTGTCCTCCATGGGTGACCCTGCTGGTATCTAATATCAGTGGCATAGCTTCCAACATCACAGCAACACACAAGCCCCCACAGTACAACGAACTGACAGACACGTTATTATTATTAGTTTATAAAGATGCTGATAATAAAAGACAATAATAATGAAAACCACAAAAAAATGAGATATTTGACTTATGTCACAACTGACTTACAATAGAGTCATCGAAACAAAATCCCATGCTGAGTCAGAGACTACCTGTATTATTATTATTGATCATTGTTTTCTCAGCCATTAGCTGGATGAGAAACAGGTGAATAATAAGTAATTGCTGAATGAACAAATGAGTTATTGACGGAATAATAAATGAATTTAGAAAATAATGTTGGGCCGTTGTATACTGTAGTTTTCAATTCATTTTTTCCTGCACCTTAGGAACGTAGTAGGGTTCATGATATTTCTTTTAAGATATGCTGTTCATATTTGTTTTTGCTGAAGTTCAGCAAGTTACTTAATTTTTGAGATTCTTAACTTGGCAAATAGTTTTAATATTGCCTCCATACTCTCTCATGATTGATAAGCACTCAAAGCTCAAAATATAATACCTGGATTGCCCATGTTTCGTTGTTTACCGTCCAGAGCAGCGACTAGCCAGTCTTCCAAAGTATTCCCCAATGCCTTAGATTTCCATAACACAGATTCTCAGGGGTGAAACTTTTCTTACTCATTATTTTTCTTAATCATTATAGGACTTTATTTGAAATTTTTTTTGTATCATTTAACTCTTACAACAACCCCATTATAGATGAGGAGTCTGACATTTAGAGTGACTAACCAACTTGTTAAAACTTCACACAACTCGTTAGAAGTAGAGCAGGAAAAGTCAATTCTTCTGACTGTAAAATTTCTCTTTCTACCTCCTTTTTCACCTCTTTTTGGTTTAAAGAATCGCTAACTGTAGTAGAATTAATTGTTGTTCCTAATTATTTGCTGCCCCCATGAGAGATAATTATACACTCTCATTATGTTGTCATGTGATTCTGTGGCCTTCTTGTGGGAAGTGTGTAGTTTCGCATTTAACCATGTGAGTTACTTTAGCCAGTAGAATGTAAAGGAAAGTGACATGTGCTCTGTCTAAGCAGAAATCTTAAGAGCCATTGGTTCAGGCCATTGTTCTTTTCCTTCTACCATAAGAACAGTATGTTCCATGTAGGGACTACTCCTTCAACCTAGGTCCCAGAATAAAGACGTGAAAAAGAGCTGAGCTGGAGCCAACCCATAGCTGTCACGTAATATAAGCAAGAAGTAGTCATTTGAATTTCCATAGCAACTGAGATTTGTGGATTGTTTGTTACTGAAGCATAACTCAACAAATGCTGACTAACACACTTGCTAATATTTATTGAGCAACTACTGCATATCAGCACTGCGCTAAGCACTTTGCATATATTATATAATTTGATTTTTATACATAGTTATGAAGCTGATATTATTATCCTATTTTATATGAGAAGAAACCAAAGCTTAAAGAGGTCACGTAAAGATTCAAAGGATTCATAATCAAGCTGTGTGATACCTGAGTCTGAGTAATAAACTTCTGAACAAAATCTTTCCATCACCCATCTCAGGACACATGATACCCAATTCTTTTTTTTTTTTTTTAATTAATTTTTATTAAGCTTCAAGTGAACATTTACCATTCCAATCAGTCTGTCACATGTAAGTTTACATACATCTTACTCCCTTCTCCCACTTGCTCTCCCCCTATTCAGTCAGCCCTTTCAGTCTCTCGTTTCGTGCCAATTTTGCCGTCTTCCCTCTCTCTCTATCTTCCCATCCCCCCTCCAGTCAAGAGTTGCCAACACACTCTCCAGTGTCCACCTGATTTAATTAGCTCACTCTTCGTCAGCATCTCTCTCCCCCCCGCTGACCAGTCCTTTTCATGCGTGATGAGTTGTCTTCGGGGATGGTTCCTGTCCTGTGCCATCAGAAGGTCTGGGGAGCATTGCCTCCGGGATTCCTCTAGTCGCAGTCATACCATTAAGTATGGTCTTTTTATGAGAATTTGGGGTCTGTATCCCATTGGTCTCCTGCTCCCTCAGGAGTTGTCTGTTGTGCTCCCTGACAGGGCAGACATCGATTGTGGCCGGGCACTGACTAGTTCTTCTGGTCTCAGGATAATGTAGGTCTCTGGTTCATGTGGCCCTTTCTGTCTCTTGGGTTCTTAGTTGTCGTGTGACCTTGGTGTTCTTCCTTTGCCTTTGCTCCAGGTGGGTTGAGACCAATTGATGTATCTTAGAGGGCCGCTTGTTGGCATTTAGGACCCCAGACGCCACATTTCAAAGTGGGATGCAGAATGTTTTCATAATAGAATTATTTTGCCCATTGACTTAGAAGTCCCCTCAAACCATGTTCCCCAGACCCCAGCCCCTGCTCCGCTGACCTTTGAAGCTTTCATTTTATCCCGGAAACCTCTTTGCTTTTAGTCCAGTCCAATTAGGCTGACCTTCCTTGTATTGAGTGTTGTCTTTCCCCTCACCCAAAGCAGTTCTTATCTACTGATTGATCAATAAAAAACCCTCTCCCTCCCTCCCTCCCTCCCCCCTTCGTAACCACAAAAGTATGTGTTCTTCTCCGTTTTTTCTATTTCTCAGGATCTTATCATAGTGGTCTTATACAATATTTGTCCTTTTGCCTCTGACTCATTTTGCTCAGCATAATGCCTTCCAGGTTCCTCCATGTTATGAAATGTTTCAGAGATTCGTCACTGTTCTTTATCGATGCGTAGTATTCCATTGTGTGAATATACCACAATTTATTTACCCATTCATCCATTGACGGACATCTTGGTTGCTTCCAGCTTTTTGCTATTGTAAACAGAGCTGCAATAAACATGGGTGTGCATATATCTGTTTGTGTGAAGGCTCTTGTTTCTCTAGGGTATATTCCGAGGAGTGGGATTTCTGGGTTGTATGGTAGTTCTATTTCTAACTGTTTAAGATAACGCCAGATGGATTTCCAAAGTGGTTGTACCATTTTACAATCCCACCAGCAGTGTATGAGAGTTCCAATCTCTCCGCAGCCTCTCCAACATTTATTATTTTGTGTTTTTTGGATTAATGCCAGTCTAGTTGGTGTGAGATGGAATCTCATCATAGTTTTAATTTGCATTTCTCTAATGGCTAATGATCGGAAGCATTTTCTCATGTGTCTGTTGGCTGCCTGAATATCTTCTTTAGTGAAATGTGTGTTCATATCCTTTGCCCACTTCTTGATTGGGTTGTTTGTCTTTTTGTGGTTGAGTTTTGACAGAATCATGTAGATTTTAGAGATCAGGCGCTGGTCTGAGATGTCATAGCTGAATATTCTTTCCCAATCTGTAGGTGGTCTTTTTACTCTTTTGGTGAAGTCTTTAGATGAGCATAGGTGTTTGATTTTTAGGAGCTCCCAGTTATCGGGTTTCTCTTCATCATTTTTGGTAATGTTTTGTATTCTGTTTATGCCTTGTATTAGGGCTCCTAGGGTTGTCCCTATTTTTTCTTCCATGATCTTTATCGTTTTAGTCTTTATGTTTAGGTCTTTGATCCACTTGGAGTTAGTTTTTGTGCATGGTGTGAGGTATGGGTCCTGTTTCATTCTTTTGCAAATGGATATCCAGTTATGCCAGCACCATTTGTTAAAAAGACTATCATTTCCCCAATTGACTGACACTGGTCCTTTGTCAAATATCAGCTGCTCATACGTGGATGGATTTATATCTGGGTTCTCAATTCTGTTCCATTGGTCTATGTGCCTGTTGTTGTACCAGTACCAGGCTGTTTTGACTACTGTAGCTGTATAATAGGTTCTGAAATCAGGTAGAGTGAGGCCTCCCACTTTCTTCTTCTTTTTCAGTAATGCTTTGCTTATCTGGGGGTTCTTTCCCTTCCATATGAAATTAGTGATTTGTTTCTCTATCCCCTTAAGATATGACATTGGTATTTGAATTGGAAGTGCGTTATATGTATAGATGGCTTTTGGTAGAATAGACATTTTTACTATGTTAAGTCTTCCTATCCATGAGCAGGGTATGTTTTTCCACTTACGTATGTCCTTTTGAATTTCTTGTAGCAGAGTTTTATAGTTTTCTTTGTATAGGTCTTTTACATCCTTGGTAAGATTTATTCCTAAGTATTTTATCTTCTTGGTGGCTACTGTGAATGGTATTGATTTGGTTATTTCCTGTTCGGTGTTCTTTTTGTTGATGTAGAGGGATCCAAGTGATTTTTGTATGTTTATTTTATAACCTGAGACTCTTCCAAACTCTTCTATTAGTTCCAGTAGTTTTCTGGAGGATTCCTTAGTGTTTTCCATGTATACGATCGTGTCATCTGCAAATAGTGATAGCTTTACTTCCTCCTTGCCAATCTGGATACCCTTTATTTCTTTGTCTAGCCTAATTGCCCTGGCTAGGACTTCAAGTACGATGTTGAATAAGAGCGGTGTTTAAGGGCATCCTTGTCTGGTTCCCGTTCTCGAGGGAAATGCTTTCAGGTTCTCTCCATTTAGAGTGATATTGGCTGTTGGCTTTGCATAGATGCCCTTTATTATGCTGAGGAATTTTCCTTCAATTCCTATTTTGGTAAGAGTTTTTATCATAAATGGGTGTTGAACTTTGTCAAATGCCTTTTCTGCATCTATTGATAAGATCATGTGGTTTTTATCTTTTGTTTTATTTATGTGATGGATTACATTAATGGTTTTTCTGATATTAAACCAGCCTTGCATACCTGGTATAAATCCCACTTGATCAGGGTGAATTATTTTTTTGATGTCTTGTTAGATTCTATTGGCTAGAATTTTGGTGAGGATTTTTGCATCTATGTTCATGAGGGATATAGGTCTATAATTTTCTTTTTTTGTAATGTCTTTACCTGGTTTTGGTATCAGGGAGATGGTAGCTTCATAGAATGAGCTGGGTAGTATTCCATCTTTTTCTATGCTTTGAAATACCTTCAGTAGTAGTGGTGTTAAGTCTTCTCTGAAGGTTTGGTAGAACTCTGCTGTGAAGCCGTCTGGGCCTGGAATATTTTTTGTTGGAAGTTTTTTGATTACCGTTTCAATCTCTTTTTTTGTTATGGGTCTATTTAGTTGTTCTACTTCTGAATGTGTTAGTTTAGGTAGGTAGTATTTTTCCAAGAATTTATCCATTTCTTCTAGGTTTTCAAATTTGTTAGAGTACAATTTTTCATAGTAATCTGAAATGATTCTTTTAATTTCATTTGGCTCTGTTGTGATGTGGTCCTTCTCGTTTCTTATTCGGGTTATTTGTTTCCTTCCCTGTTTTTCTTTAGTCAGTCTAGCCAATGGTTTATCAATTTTGTTAATTTTTTCAAAGAACCAGCTTTTGGCTTTGTTAATTCTTTCAATTGTTTTTCTGTTGTCTAATTCATTTAGTTCAGCTCTAATTTTTATTATTTGTTTTCTTCTGTTGCCTGATGGGTTCCTTTGTTGCTCACTTTCTATTTGTTCAAGTTGTCGGGACAGTTCTCTGATTTTGGCTCTTTCTTCTCTTTGTATGTGTGCCTTTATCGATATAAATTGGCCTCTGAGCACTGCTTTTGCTGTGTCCCAGAGGTTTTGATAGGAAGTATTTTCATTCTCGTTGCTTTCGAAGAATTTCCTTATCCTCTCCTTGATGTCTTCTATAACCCAGTCTTTTCTCAGGAGGGTATTGTTCATTTTCCAAGTATTTGATTTCCTTTCCCTAGTTTTTCTGTTATTGATTTCTAGCTTCATTGCCTCGTGGCCTGAGAAGATGTTTTGTAATATTTCGATGTTTTGGATTTTGCAAAGATTTGTTTTATGACCTAATATGTGGTCTATTCTAGAGAATGTTCCATGTGCACTAGAAAAGAAAGTATATTTTGCAGCAGTTGGGTGGAGAGTTCTGTATAAGTCAATGAGGTCAAGTTGGTTGATTGTTGTAAGTATGTCTTCCGTGTCTCTATTGAGCTTCTTAGTGGATGTCCTGTCCTTCTCCAAAAGTGGTGTGTTGAAGTCTCCTACTATAAATGTGGAGGTGTCTATCTCACTTTTCAATTCTGTTAAAATTTGATTTATGTATCTTGCAGCCCTGTCATTGGGTGCATAAATATTTAATATGGTTATGTCTTCCTGATCAGTTGTCCCTTTTATCATTATATAGTGTCCTTCTTCATCCTTTGTGGTGGATTTAAGTCTAAAGTCTATTTTGTCAGAAATTAATATTGCTACTCCTCTTCTTTTTTGCTTATTGTTTGCTTGATATATTTTTTTCCATCCTTTGAGTTTTAGTTTGTTTGTGTCTCTAAGTCTAAGGTGTGTCTCTTGTAGGCAGCATATAGATGGATCGTGTTTCTTTATCCAGTCCGTGACTCTCTGTCTCTTTATTGGTGCATTTAGTCCATTTACATTCAGCGTAATTATAGATAAATAAGTTTTTAGTGCTGTCATTTTGATGCCTTTTCATGTGAGTTGTTGGCCATTTCATTTTTCCACATAGTTTTTTGTGCTGAGACATTTTTCTTAGTAGATTGTGAGATCCTCATTTTCATAATGTTTAACTTTATGTTAGTTGAGTCGTTACGTTTTTCTTGGCTTTTTTCTTGAGTTATGGAATGGATATTCCTTTTTGTGTTTACCTTATTATTTACCCCTATTTTTCTAAGTAAAAACCTAACTTGTATCGTTCTATATCACATTCCTTGTATCACTCTCCATCTGGCAGTTCAATGCCTCCTATATTTGGTCCTTCTTTTTGATTATTGTGATCTTTTATCTATTGATTTCCATGATTCCCTGTTATGTGTATTATTTTCTTTCTTTCTTTCTTTTTTAGAATTAATCTTAATTTGTTTGTTTTTGTGCTTTCCCTGTTTGAGTTGCGTTGATATCAGGACGTTCTGTTTTGTGACCTTGTATTGTGCTGGTACCTGATATTATTGGTCATCAGGCCAAACAATCTCCTTTAGCATTTCTTGCAGTCTTGGTTTAGTTTTTGCAAATTCTCTAAACTTGTGTTTATCTGTAAATATCTTAATTTCGCCTTCATATTTCAGAGAGAGTTTTGCTGGATATATGATCCTTGGTTGGCAGTTTTTCTCCTTCAGTGCTCTGTATACGTCGTCCCATTCCCTTCTTGCCTGCGTGGTTTCTGCTGAGTAGTCTGAACTTATTCTTATTGATTCTCCCTTGAAGGAAACCTTTCTTTTCTCCCTGGCTGCTTTTAAAATTTTCTGTTTGTCTTTGGTTTTGGCAAGTTTGATGATAATATGTCTTGGTGTTTTTCTTTTTGGATCAATCTTAAATGGGGTTCGATGAGCATCTTGGATAGATATCCTTTCGTCTTTCATGATGTCAGGGAAGTTTTGTGTCAGGAGTTCTTCAACTATTTTCTCTGTGTTTTCTGTCCCCCCTCCCTGTTCTGGGACTCCAATCACTCGCAAGTTATCCTTCTTGATAGAGTCCCACATGATTCTTAGGGTTTCTTCATTTTTTTTAATTCTTTTATCTGATTTTTTTTCAGCTATGTTGGTGTTGATTCCCTGGTCCTCCAGAAGTCCCAGTCTACATTCTAATTGCTCGAGTCTACTCCTCTGAGTTCCTATTGCGTTGTCTAATTCTGTAATTTTATTGTTAATCTTTTAGATTTCTACATGCTGTCTCTCTATGGATTCTTGCAACTTATTAATTGTTCCACTATGTTCTTGAATAATCTTTTTGAGTTCTTCAACAGTTTTATCAACGTGTTCCTTGGCTTTTTCTGCAGTTAGCCTAATTTCATTAGTGATGTCTTTAAGCATTCTGTAAATTAGTTTTTTATATTCTGTATCTGATAATTCCAGGATTGTATCTTCATTTGGGAAAGATTTTGATTCTTTTGTTTGGGGGGTTGGAGAAGCTGTCATGGTCTGTCTTTATGTGGTTTGATATGGACTGCTGTCTCCGAGCCATCACTGGGAAACTAGTTTTTCCAGGTAATCAGCTAAAAAAAAAAAAAAAAATGCATTCAGATCCCTATCTGAATTCTCCCTCTGGCTCAGGGTATTCGGATGTTAATGGAGCCGCCTGGGGAGGGTGGGGAAGGGATCAGAGAGCTAGGAGTGTAGCACCTCAGAATATAGAGCTGATCCCCGCGTTCACGCTCCGCCCGTGCACGCCAAAATCCCAGCGGGATGGCTCCCCGCTGGGACGCTGCTCTCCCCGCTCCAAGATCAGTCACTGCCTCCCAGGTGCTTCTCCCACCGGCTGCTCCGCTACGCCGCCCGCGCCAACCGGCTAGGCTCCCTCCTGGGATGAGTTCGGGGGGTAGGGCTGGGCCCCTTGTCTGTGCCGTCTGCCCCCCTGGGCTCTGCCCCAGATCGGGTTCCGAAGGTCACCTGCCTGGTACCCTGGCTCCTGGTTCTGAAAACGATCGCTGTCTGCCCGTATTTGTTCGTTCTCCATCTCTAAGTCTGTGCTTGTTGTTCAGAGTTCGTAGATTGTTATGTATGTGGTCGATTCACTTGTTTTTCCGAGTCTTTGTTGCAAAAGGGATCTGCGGTAGTGTCCACCTAGTCCGCCATCTTGGCCCCGCCTCCTAGATTTCGATACCCAATTCTTTAGTGAACAAAATGTCAATTTTTTAAAAGTCCTTGAAACATAAAATCACATGATTTGTTAAGCACTTCCAAGGTGTGAATTACTCAAATGGGTAGAAGTAACACAATGGGAGATATGACCATTTACTGCTTCTGGGCTCAAGATACCAAGTCACATTGAGAATGCTGCTTTCAGATTTATGCATTCAGAAATATTTTCTGTACTGTGTAGAGGTTCAACCAATCAAAGTCTCTCTATACAATTATTGATATGTTTTTATATTAAAAATGCTATATTGGTGGTTCGGGCCCAGCTAGAAAAGTATAGTTATTTTGAAAGACATCATACTGCAGCAGAAAGACTAGTTATCTAAGATAACAAGATCTGACTCATGGTCATCCTTTCAAAACCAACTAGATGTTTAATATTTAACATATCACCCTGATCCTCAATTTCCTTATGTGTAAAATGGAACTGAAAATATTTCACGGCTTATTGATTAGAAGCTTGAAATGATCTCTGCAGGAATTTTATAACTCTAAACACTATGATTAATTATTTATTTTAGTCCGTAACCAGATGGTTAAGACATAGGAACAGAATGGTATAGTGGAAAAACAGCAGTTTCAACAACAGGATCGAGCATAACACCAGTCATGAGGGTGGCACAGGACCAGCAGTGTTTCATTCTGTTGTACCTCAAAAACAAACCTGTTGCTGTCAAGTCAATTCCGACTCATAGCCATCCTATAGGGTCACTAGAGGTTGGAACCTATTGGCTGGAACCTAGCAACAACAGCAACATAACAGAAAAAGAACTGCTCTGGGAGACAAGACCAGTATTCTGCTTCTGATCCTACTGTTAGTTTGCTTTGCAATTCTCAGCAAATCATCACTCATCTATCTGGGCCTCATTTCATTCATCTCATTGTTCATTTTCCTCTCTTAAATTATGTGGGAATAGAAGAACATGCCCCTTTTGGCCTGTTAGCTTGGAAAGGCACTGCTTCTAAACTGAATAAATGTAAGTACTTTACATTTAGTTTTTCAAGTGCATCTACAGGTCGGGCTACTTCCAACATACACCATTTCACCAAGTTCAAAATGATGCGAAATTTTCTTATGGAGAGAATTATATTTAGCCATACTCTCTCTAATGAATGTATCTCTTGTTTTTGAACACCTGTATTTAGTATAGATTGTTTCATGAAATAACTGATCAGTAACTCTCTTCTTGGTGATGACCTTTGTGCAGTTGTTAATATTGTGAAAGCCACAGTGTTTCAATAGTCATTTTCCATAGGACAAACATTAGCAAAGTTTGATTTTAGAATATTAAGGTAGTATCAACTACCTTTTACTTACTGATGGCCTTCTATGTAGTTTGATTTTTAAAAATTCTCTTAATCTCATTATTTAAAGTATGTTATTATATGGATTATGGTTAATAAAGATATGTGTTAGATTATAAATATGCTGGTGTGATTTTAAATGTCATTCTTCGATGCTTATATTTTTTAAACCTTCAATGATATGCAAAATGATGCATTAAAGATAGATTTCTCACCTGAAGTTTATATTTGGTTTCTTATTAAGCAAATAAATAGGTGAGAATTTATTAAAAGCTTGCTCCTGAAATAGTCACTCAGAGAATTTCAGACAGCACTTAGGGTAGCATTAAAGTCTCCATGTTCTCTTGCAGCTGGGGAGCACTGGGAGTACCTGATTACTTCACCTAACAGGCTCTTAGAGAGATGGGCCCTGACGTGGCAGCTTGTAGCTATACATTAGTGTGGTTTGTGTTAGAGCCAATTGCTGCCTGACCTCTCCTCCCAGCAGAGGCAGCGTAGTGCCATCTGTACATCTTTTAGTCGCATTAAATCATGTCATCTACAGGGCCTCTGAATATGAACAAGTTTACCTTATGCTTTGGAGAGAAATTTGTCGAACTGCTGAACTACAAGTCCATGTTCATTTGCACGCACCCATTTTTACTTTGTTTTAATCCTTCCTTCTCTGGACTGGTGACAACACTGTCAGAAGCTATATCTGTTTTAAAAACTTACTATGCTGTTGTAACTACGGTATAACTAAAGATTAAAAAAAAAGTTGTTATGAAGATAATCTAAACTTGATATAATTATATGTAAACTAAATCCCAGGGTCAGAGGCTAAACCATCTTTCCAACATGGGTATGGATCTTTCTAGGCAGAATTTGGTCAAGGAACTGCCTTGCCAAAATATACTCACGAGAAGGACTGAGGAATTTCATGAGAAACAACTCACCCTGAAGAAGAGAGGATTGATATGACCAGATCTATTGAAGGAACAATAAGTCATTGCCATAAGGAAGAATTATTTTAAATTCACTCCCAGGCATTATCTTATGCCAGCCTGCCAGGACCCAGGTTAAAATTCTAGGGCCAGACAATTGCAACAAATAGAAGAGTTGTGTTTCCTCGGTGTCTTGTACAAAGGAGGAGAAAACAGGAGAAGGGGTCTCCTGGTAGGACCACTTTGTAGCAGGATGTAATACAAGGGATCGAGGAGGTTTTTCCCCTGTTTAATTTTGTTACTCTTGAAGTACAAAGTGGCAGAAGATATCCCTGAGGTCAGTGCCAATAAGTGGAAAGAGGATCTGTTGGCTTTGGCACTAAGCTCTGTAGCCTGCGTGGCTACTTATGATGGCAACTTTGCTCTTGAGGACCTATATAGTTATTTGTGGAAATAAGAAGGAGCCCACGGAAGCCAGGATAATTATATGTGAACACCTGTGAGACTATTCCAACCCACCCGGCTTCCTTCTTGAAACTTTTTAAAGTAGTTGACGTGAGTTTAGCAGGTATAGAGCAATTAGAAATTGGCACTCCAATAATTGTGTTGGTGAGAGCTGACTATGATAAAGAGATTGGTTATATTTAATTTTTATTTGTTGAACTGCAGATGCACATTCACAGAATTAGAAACTTCATCATGACGATATTATCAATGGCCTATGCCCAGCCCTATTTTATTTTACTTTATTTTTATGTTATTTTACTTTACTTTCAATAATGTGAAAAAACCTGTAATGAATCCACCACCCAACACAGAAATAGAAAATTATTAACTTCCATCTACCTATGTATTACTCCTCTATTCCATCCCCTTGCTTCCCTCTCTCCGTCCTAATTTGTACTTTTATTGGTTGGCTTTTCTTCTTCTATGCTTAATTGATGTGCTCTTTATTTTGATTATTCAGATTAGGGCCACTTTCATTCCCTGGAAATCTTTCTCAGTGGCTTTTGACTCCACCCTCTGAGCATTTGGCTCTGACCTCTATACTGTCCTTCCTCTGTGACAGGAAATAGCCCACGTGTGCAGCTGGATATATGTCGCAGTCTGCTTTCTGCCCAAAGAAGGTTTTGGCTTAGAGTCCACTTTTTATTTTGCACTATCAATGTCCCTTTTAGTCCAAGCTGGGGTAATTTTGCTAATACAATTCTCTTAAAAGCTTTGTGGTTATCTTTTATGGATTGAATTCTGTCCCCCCAAAATATGTGTTGAATTTCTGACCTTTGTGCCTGTGGATGTGATTCTTTTCGGAAACTGGGTTTTTCTTTTGTTATGTTAATGAGACCATACCAATATAGGGTGGATCCTACTTTGATAAGTTCTGAGTTACAAAAAGACCAGAATAGACAGAAATACTTATGGGGGGAGATGGGAGGTACAGGGAGAGACAGGCACCATGTAAGGGTTCTCTATTAGCCAAGGAATGCCAAAGAATCAAGAACCAAGAACACCTGGGGCTACTGACAAGGAAGTTGTTGACATTGCCCAGGCCCCGATTTGGACTTCTAGCTTCCAGAACTGAGATAAAATGTCTGCTCCTTAAATCCGCCCACTGTGATATTTATGTTACAACAGCAATAGGTAACTAAGACAGTATTCTGGGGTCATTGAGGGTTACTTCTTTAGACAAAAGCCAAACCCTAAAATATTCTCAAGCAGACTATTCTTTGGAATTCAGTGTGATGTGGGAAAATATCTTTAAGGTTCTTAGCAACTGCTTTGTTTTTCTGAGAGGGACTAGAGCTTTCAGAGTTCTTAAGAAAAGACCTATAGCCGCACCTTGTTTAACCTTTACCTGGAGGCCACATTTTACTAATAGTTCACTAAATTTGGTCTTTCCCATGAGGCCATATCTAATTTTGAGACTATTTTGCTGTCTGGAGAGACTGGGAATGAATACTAGTTTTATATTCCAATCTAGAATGTCATGGGTTGGAAATACTTTCTCTGAATTCAACCTAAAACCTAACCAGTTACTTCTTTAATTTATTTTTATCTTTTAATACCTTATCATATGCTGCTAAAAGAAGCCAATTGTCACTATACCTGGAAATCTCCTTTTAGCCAGGTCTACAGGCTTAATATGTATATTTTCCATTTTATACATTACTTCAGGCAACAGTCTTGTGATTATTCCATCAATATATATTATGGATCTTCTTTTTCCCAGCCTTCAATAGGAATTTTATCACTGAATTTCCAGCCTTCACGAATAGTCACCTCACTGACCTTAAGGGCTTTACCTGTCTCCTGGTCTAAATCCATTGGTATGTGTTTTTCATTTTATTATGGCAGCACTCCAATTCAGGGTATCAATTTCTGTTTCGGTTAATATTCTGAGAATCAAACCATCTCAGACCTTTGTAGCTCAAGCTAATAGCAATTTATTATTTCTCATGATTTTGTTTGTTAACTCAGCTGCACAGTTCTTCTGCTGCATGTTGCATTAATTGGAATCACTCATTTGACTACATTCTGCTGATAGTTGGGTTGAGTTGGAAGCTCCCAGAAGGTTTCACTTACACATAAAGAGCCTCAGTGTTCTGTCATGTGGCTAACTCGGTCACTCTCACAGCACAGTAATCGTAGGGTACTCTTACATCTGACATGGAGATTGGCTTCGACAGTGAAAAAGAAAGCTGCAAGATTGCTAAAAGCCAGACCTAATATTGACATGGTGGCAGTTTTACCATATTTTATTGGCAAAGTTCTAGATTTAAGGGTAGGAGAAGTAGCCGTCACCTGTGCACGCCATGTTCATACAACAGAAGGAATGAATTGATGGTGGCCATCTTTTTTTGTACTGTATTCAGTAAGACAAGTGACAATTTTGGTATAATCTGCTTTCCTAATAGACACTCTGGAGCCCTCGTGGCATCGCGGTTAAGAGCTTGGCTGCTAACCAAAGTGTTGGCAGTTTGAATCCACCAGCCAATCCTTGGAAACCCTATGGGGCAGTCCTAGTCTGCCCTATAGGGTTGCTATGAGTTGGAATTGACTCAGTAGCAAGGTTTTTTTTTTTTTTTTTTTTTTAATAGACACTTTATAATAAAGTACACTTCACCTGGGTATCACACAGTAAATATTTAAGAGGAAAGTTTTCTGTTATTGCCAGTGAGATGTGATTTTTCCAATGAGATGCTGGGCATTGTTGAAATGGGAGGCTGGGAAGCTGTAAGGCCAGGAGCTGAATGCAGCAAGTGGGCATAGGTTTATATTGGAGAAAAAGATGCAGAGTTGTGGGTATTTGGTAAACTAGGTGGTAGGGAGAGACAGGGGTGGGAGTAAAGTCAAAAGTTGTACTAAAAAATGTTGGTTAATAATTGAGAACTGGAAAATATAGTCAACGTTATAGGGAACTAATATGGAGAGAGCATTCACCACAATGTCCTGCTACAGAATCTCTGTAAATATTAGGCTAGCAATTGGTACTAATGAACTTTTGAAATCTGCCTAAATCTTACAGGATAGGCTGGAAAGGAAGAAAATCACTTTCTTCATGGTTTTAATCTATCTCACACTATGAAGGTGAGAGTGCCATCACATAGCTAAAATTTAGGATAGAACATAATGTGGGCCTAGCATTATTACCGACCTCTAGAGATGATTTTCGTAAATCAAACGTACTGTACATTTCCTACTTTGAGTTGAACAAAGTCTAGTGATCTTTATTTTGGTAATGGAACTCCTCTCCTTTTTAGGGAACCAACACCATGTGGTTGGTTCTGCTGACCCAACCCATTCTGGTCACATGGGTATGCATATGGACTAAAAAAACAAAGACAAAAACAAATCTGTCGCTGTTGAGAAACTCTGACTCATAGTGACTCTGCGGGACAGAGTAGAACTGCCCCATAGGGTTTCTAAGGCTGTAATCTTTATGAAAGCAGACTGACACTTTTTTCTACCATGGAGCTACTGTTGAGTTCGAACCACTGACCTTTTTGTTTACAGATGATCACTTAACCACTGTGCTACTAGGGCTCCTTCTGCATATGGGCTAGGACTGAACAATCAGTAATTTCTTTCCTTCTCTCTTTATCTCCTCCTTTCTCTCTCTCTCCCTTCCGTCCTCCCTCCCTTCCTTCTTCCTTCCTTCTTTTCTTTTTTAGGAACAGCCATGTGAACAGGATAAAAACCTCCTCAAGCCTCTCCTTAAAAAGAATGGTATAAGATTATTTCTCTTGGATGAGCTTCCTAAATTGTTACATCACGGTTATGGGTGTTTCGGTGACCATCTTATAGGTTACATGGAGTGAATCTGCCTGATAAATGGAGAGATGGCACCCTTGTTACAATATTTGAGTTCCTTCCTTTGAGCCATCTAGGCTCAAAGCAGCAATAGCACCCATGGACTTACAAGTCACAGGAGCCTCTCTTCCTTTTTTTCTTGTTTTATGTTTTCTTATTCAAGTCAGTAGTTCTCAAAGTGTGATCCCTGGAGCAGCAGCATTAGTGTCACCTGAGGACGTGTTAGACATGCTAATTCTTGGACCCTACCTTAGACCTTCGGAATCAGAACCTCTGGCAGCAGGTCCCAAAAGGTTTTTACAAGTCCTTAGATAATTCTTATATACTAAGGGTTGGGAAATACTGGTTTAAATTACTTCAGATTGAGTTTCTGACCATCTTCAATTGGAGAAGTCTTGATACAGCAATGACAAATTAAAAAAAAAAAAAAAAAAAACTTTGTGACTGTACTGATAACAGGTTAGAAGAGTTTTGGTTTAAAAAGTATTCTCATTTGGCCATGTCAGAGGCTGATTTTGAATAGGTTGATGCTCAGGAGATTCTTGGAGTC
This sequence comes from Elephas maximus indicus, assembly GCF_024166365.1. NCBI lineage: Eukaryota > Metazoa > Chordata > Mammalia > Proboscidea > Elephantidae > Elephas > Elephas maximus. The sequence goes on from NC_064822.1 coordinate 75,355,835, forward strand.
TCTGGTCTCATGTTATTCCTGTACCAACTTATCCTCAGGTAGAGTCAATGACCATTTGGAGATAAACATTGAAGGATCTGTTCCTTCTGGGGCTTCATACTACTAGAACTTTAAAATTGTGGAGGACACAAGTGAGGATCTTCTCTGCAACTTTATGTCAGCTTGAATACATTCTATTTAAAGAAAAGAACTGTTTAATTTTGGTTTCAATATATGAGTTTAGAAGAGAACATTTATAGATTGTCTCAAGGGGAAGATTTAGCCCCTCAATCTAAATATCTCTCTGTTTTTGATCCAAATCATTCCAATTTACCTTAACATAAGAAGGTGTCTTTTTTCAACTGGCTTAATGCTGAATACTGTATCAAGATAAAAATACAGACAGAAATCTCTTTTGAGTTAATGCTATAATAGCAGTATGCTCTCTGATTAACAATAAAGAATACAAAAATGTATGTTTCTAAGAAATACTATATCAGTGACAGAAACAAAACAAAACAAAAAGAAAAAACAAACCCTGCCCTTTACTTGCTTATGAATTCAGAGTTTACCATGCAGAAAGCACTGGATTTCCTTTAGTGCTATTTTTTAATATCAGGCTTCTCTGCATTGCATGTTGATCATATGGCACTTTCAATTCTCATGATACTTTCTTTTGAGAGGATTTGTGCTTTGAAACACGATAGCTACAATATGATGTTATTGCTCTAATTACAAAAATATTATCTCATTGTACACTTTGTATATTTTATAAGTTTAAGTATGATGGCCAGCAATTACTAACTGCAAGCCCTGGACTAACCAAAAAAAAAAAGAAAAAGTGTTAATCTATAAAATTCTTTGCAAAGAATTAACAAAATTGACCAAAAAAAAAAAAATTAATTAATGCTAATTGTCATTAAAGCCAGAATGCTCCATAGAAGTGAAGACGACGAGACTTTGTCTCACTTACTTTGGACGTGTTATTAGGAGGGACAAGTCCTTGGCGAAGGACATCATTGCTTGGTAAAGTAAAGGGTCAGCAAAAGAGGCAGATTAACACAGTGGCTGCAGCAATGGGTTCAAGCATAGCAATGGTTGTGAGGATGGTACAAGACTGGGCAGTGTTTCATTCTGTTGTACATAGGGTCCAGATGAGTCAGAACCGACTTGATGGTACCTAACAATGACAACAGGAGAGTATGTTAGTCTTCTAGAGCTGACGTAGCAAAGCACCACAAACTGGATGGCTTAAGAAAACATAAATTAATTGTCTCACCATTCTGGAGGCTAGAAGTCTGAAACCAAGATGTTGGCAGGGCCCATTATCTCTCTGAAGGCACCAGGGGAGAATTTGTTTTGTGCCTTTCTCTTATCTTCTGGTGTTGCTGGCCATCCTTGGTGTTCCTTGGCCTATGGATGCATTACTCCAATCTCTTCCTCTGTTGGCACATGGTGCTCTCCCTGTGTCTCTGGCTGTGTCTCTTGTCTTCTCCTTATAAGGATATCAGTCATGCTAGATTAGGGTGGTCCCTAATGACCTAATGACTCTTAACTTGATTACATCTGCATAGATCTTATTTCCAAACAAGGTCATATTCTCTAATACTGGGAGTAAGGCCTTCAACATATCTTTTGGTGGGAAAAAATTCAACTCATAGCAGAGGGTATATTTTATTAAATTGCGTTTTGCAGGCTATGGATCTATTGTCTCCACACTTGGAGGCCATGCAGAGAATGTGTCCTGCATGGCTATTAATGGGAGCCAGTTTCTCACTGGAAGCATTTGTTAGTATATTGCATAGAGTCTCCTTTTCCATAGACCCAAGTATTATTCAGCATTTCATTGGGACATATCAATATTTTAAATAGAAACTATATCTGGAATTTGGGGTAAAGGTGAAAATCATCATCAGATTGAAAAGCCAGATTGCTCTTTGTTCTTAATAAGTAAGTCACTGGAATGAAATTCAGTAAATCCGTAGAAAATTCTTGTATCATTTCTTACTGTTTATGTGTTTATTTGCCCCTTGTGAGCCAGAAAAAAAAGCAAGCATAAGCTTCGAGGTCAAACAAACATTTGTTGAACTCCTGGTTATAACAAGTACCTACCAGCTGTATGGTGTTGGGCAATGTATTTACTTAGACTTTGTTTCTTCCATGTAAAATGAAGATGACCAAAACTTATATCTCAGGACTGTTACAATTTAATGAGAACGTGCACATAAAATGGGTAGTATGGGTGGTGCAAATGGTTTATGTGCATGGCTGATAGCCAAAAGATTTGGAGCTAGAGTCTACCCAGAGGCACCTCAGAAGAAAGTCCTGGCAATGTACTTCTGAAAAATCAGCCACCGCAAACCCTATGAAGCACAATTCTACACTGACACACACGATGTTCCCGTAAGTCGGAATCGACTTGATAGCAGCTTGTACTGTATTGGTTTCTCTTCCTAGCCTGGTGCCCATGCTGATCTCTGTGAATTTGTATGTTCTCTGCCCTCTGCCTTTGTATATGCTGTTTGCTTTGCTGAATGTCCTACAACATTCAACATTACAAAACCCTACTTGCAAGGGGATCTGGAACTTTGATGCCCAGGGTTGATGTATCTCTGTGTGTATGATTGCTATCAAGTACTTTCGGTCAAAGAGGACAAACAAAGAAGGAACATTCTTCAGCTGGGAATGATGACATGGCTACAGAGCCACCCTTTTTACTTCTATCACACTGCATTTTTTCCCCTGTTATTGGCTTTTCCATTACATTGCAATTTCCTTAAATGAAGAATTAATATATTATTTTTCTTTGAAATTTTAATATCTATTATTATTACAATGTGAAACGTGTCATAATCAGCAAGTATTATTTAGTTATAGTTTCCTTTCTCTCATAAGTGGTTTATGTGTTTATACTACAAAAATATAAAATTATAAAGCTGGATAAAGCTAAACATTGCAGTGATGTTGGTATGCAACAAGAACCACACACTGGAGGTGCATGTGGATGGGTGCAGCCATTCTGGTGAACCATCTGGCATACTTAGCCAAATCAAGGATATGCCCACCTATAATCAGCAACTCCACTTGGACGTATCCTAGAGAAATTCTCAGACAGACTATAAGCAGATTTGTCAAAATATGTTAATGTCACTGCCACCATAAAGCGTTATTTATGGGTATCCATGCTTGGAAACTCTATGGGGCAGCTCTACTCTACTATGTCCTATAGGGTCCCTATGAGCTGGAATTGACTTGATGGCAATGGGCTTGGTTTGGTTTGGTTTGGTTTATCACTAGCGGAGTGGACAGACACCATGTGGTGCCATGTATAGAGTGCTGTGCCATGTAGCACTCAGAGATGATGGACTAGATAGATGACACCGAGCAAAGTGGGTGGATCTTTAAAATGTAATGCTGCGCAAAAAAATAAGAACAATATTCTATAACACATTATCATTTATGTAAATTAAAAATCGATGCATACAAAACAGCAACACACATTTTTCAAGAACACACACAAACAAAAGAACGTGTGTTAAACACATTTGAATGGTTGTGTTGGTGGGAGGAGAAAAATTAGAATGAGGAATGCTGGTACAGGGGAAAATAGGAGGAATAAAACCTATAGACGGTTAAAAAAAAAATGACAGACAAAAGACATACAATTTTTTAAATATATTTGTATTAGTAAAAAAAGCACTTGTAAAACCTCAGAAATTTCTAAAGGTTAGTGACTATTCGTTGGCCACTCCTAAAACAAGAAGAAATTACAGATTATAGCAAGGGCGTAACCTAGAAACTGTTACCTGAGAGTAACCTTTGTCTTAGAAGAAAACAAATATTTAATCTTATGCCAAAAGGAAAAAAAGCAAGAACCAAGGATTCTGTATTCCGTGCAGGATATCTGGATGATTCTGAATCAAATGTTTGGCACTTTAGGGAGTTTCTCTAAAGGGCTAGTTTTTGAAATCAGAGCTCATCATTCTCAGGCTTTCCCTCTTCTGATAAAAAAAGAAAAAGAAGCTGAGTGCCATTGAGAGAAACAGAAAACTACTCATGGAACAAATAATAGTTATTTTTTAATTCTGGAAATGAGTTAATGTTAATCAAGTACCAAAACCACCAAAGGAAAGCAGCAGTAATCCAGCCAGCAGAGAGTGGGAAAGAGGCAAAAGGCTTGGTCTAAAATTAAAAAAAGAAGGGATAGAATCAATACTAGAGTATTCTTACATTGCATATGGGATAGTTTTTTTTTTTTTTAAAGCAAAGTTTGGTAACAATAGAATCTCTTCAGTTACCTGTATTAACATAATTCTATTTCTTTAAATCTCTTTACTTCTCAGTCCCATCAAAATTTTTCTAATTGCATTTTGAATTTACAGAAAAGACATTTTTAACCGTGTTGCGGGACACATACTTTCTTTGGAAAACATAGCCTCTTTGCTCTGCTTCCTTACCTAAAATAAAACCAACATTTTTCACCAGCTATTTTTTTTTTTTTTTTTATAGCTAGCTAAGAGGATAGCCACTGTGCTTGTGAGTAATTTATCAGTCTCCAAAGCCGTGGTTCTCAAACTTTGATTCGTGCAAGATTTGCCTTGGTTACTTATTAAATAGCACATTCTCCGGACACATCACCCAGAAATTCTGACCCAGGAGGTTTAGAGTGGAGCCCAGGCATCTGTATTTCTACCAACTGTAATCTAGGCAATTCTGATACAAGTGTTTACTAAATCACACTTTATAGAATTTCTCTGATGAGTTAGCCTTGGAAATCAGAACCAAATAAGCAATGGCAAGTGTCCCATCTTTAAAGCTCAGTCATTACATGTAGCAAAGGTTAGAAGTGTTGGGTTGTTGGCCTGTAAACTGGGTGACTTTCTTGGTTTCCTTCCATGAAACACCATCAAGAAGCATTGCAATGTGTTTATAAATATAAGGAAACACTACTTTTAGTGATTTTTGAGTTATTATTTTATTCATATTCAATAATTTTTCTTTTAAACCCATAGTTATGGGATGAAAAAAGGCCTGCTGAGCTGAAATAGCACTCGTGCTCTGTCCTTAATCTCTGAATGGGAAGAGCTCCCTAGCATCTCTCCCGGAACCCATCACCTGCCAGTGAGCATAAATTTACTGTCACCCATGAAGGCACATTTTCTATGGCAGTACAGACTTTAAAGAAAAGTGTTACCATTGTGATCATAGGAAACAGAAAAGTTGAAATTATTGCCATCCCATACTCTTCTTCCTTAGCCCCTCCACTATCCATGCTGTGTTCCTAAATAAATGTTTGTAGGTAAGGCCATCTGTCAGTTTGTCATGCTGTGGTGGTTCGTATGTTACTATGATCCTGGAAGCCATGCAACTGGTATTTCAAATACCAGCAGGGTCAACCATGGTGGGCAGGTTTTAGTGGAACTTTTAGACTGAGACAGACTAAGAAGAAAGGTGTGATGGTCTACTTGTGAAAACTAACCAATGAAAACCTTATAGACCGCAACGAAATATTGTTAGATACGGTGCTGGAAGATGAGCCCCCCACGTTAGAAATCACTCAAAATACACAGTAGCTGCAAAAATGGACTCAAACATACCAATGATTATGAAGTTGGCTCAGGGCTGGGAAACGTTTCATTCCGTTATACAGAAGATCGCCATGATTTGGAGTCAACAGCAACTAACAGCAACAAGAAGTCCCTTATGAAATGCTAGTGACCTCAGGTAAAGTGAACAGGTTGATTCTCCTCTGGGTAGGATTTATGACAGTATATTACTACCCTGCGGAAAGGTAGAACATGTGAGGCTAATTATTTTGTTCCGTTGAAGAAATAGGCTGTGGCCCTTGAAGAACAAGGGCACCATTTTATGCTCTAACAGGAGACCTGCTTTCTCTGATCTAATGACATATAGGTCTGGGTAATGACATATAAGAAAAGTCTGCAAGCAAATAAGTAAGTAAGTAGATTAAGTCAGGGTAGCTCACACAAAGTAAAGGAAAAAAAAAAAAGACAAAATGTCTATAATCTGCAAACGTAACTGCCCATCTCTATTTCAAATAGGGTGTTACACTATTTAAGAGCGTTAACGTAGAGACCTTAGCCTCTGGAACAAATGTTTGACTTAAAAAGAAGGAGACTCAGGTGGTGTAAAGAACAAAACTGATTGTATTAAGATACAAAGAGTCCTTAGGAAAAAAAGGACTTTTGAGTTGTAATTAAAATGTCTGAGTAATATTTTAGACATCCTCTTAAAATGTACATTCACAGGGAACCTCTTAGGACAAATACTTCATAAAAAATTTTAGAGTTACTTATTTTGATGTCATTTTATAGGTGCCTCCAGTTTTGGACATATAATATCTCCCATTAAGCATTTTCATTAAGTTAGATACAATAACAGAATTTACATTTTTAAAATTATGCTGATGCAAAACTTACATGTTTAACTCAGTGTGTAAACACATAAAAAATTACTTTGAATAAAGTTATTCTTAATCCAATACCAGACTTGACAGGTATTTCTGTCCTTAACTCTTCACTATAAAGAATATTTGATCTTTTAGGTAGCACTTCTCTTCCTTTTTGACACCCATAGAATTATCAGATCCAGAATATTTTACCAGAACGCTGTCAAGGACTTCAATTGCATCAGGGGGTATTCTGTCCCCATTTCTTATTTTTTTGTAGAAGTACAGCTCCTGTTAGCATTTCAATCTGATTTTGGAAAAAAGAAAAAGTTAAAAAAAAAAAAAAAAGCTTTTTCTGGCTTTCCCTCCCTCTTTTCCATTTCGGCGGGTACATTACCAATATCTGCACAGAGCAAAGAGACAAGAAGCTCAGTGACAGTTGTGAATGTCTCAGCCCAATCCGGAAACTGATGAGGGCTTTTTTTTTTTTTTTCCTTAAACCATTTGATTCACATTCTTATAAAGTTAAATGTAGGCTTGCTTAAGTATTATCTTGTTTTCTTTTGCTCAGGCTCCGTTTCCTTGTTCCGGATGTTCTGAAGATTATGTGTGGAGATCTGACACCCATCTCTTCTTGGCTATGGAATCCTGGCAGATTAAACTATGAACACAATAGTACTACATTCTTTTGAAGGCTACCAGGGAAACACTCACCCTGCCTCCTCCTTCTTCTGTAGTTCAGTGTACAGGTTTTTTAAAATAAATTGGTCAAGTTTAAAAGGGGTTTTTACGAAAAATGTTAAAGGTATGAGCAAGTGAAAAAAGTATTTGGAAAGTCATTTCTGATCATTTAAAGGCTAACCTTAGAATCTAAAGGAACCGAGATTTCTATGGGGTAATTTCAGGAGTGCATTTTGACTTTAAATATTCTTGGGCAATTAACAATTTTTTAAAAATCATGTAGTTGCCAGAGAACTTTCTTTCCAGATCTAATTTACTTTCTACCTTAAAACCATATCATCTTGTAGCAGTGACTTTGTTTATGGTCAAAAATTAAGATTCCATTAAAATAATGTGCCAGAAATTAAGCAAAATGTTACTACTATCACTGGAAAATGCAAAATATTTTGTTGAGATATTTAAGAGACAACAGTAACTTTTACTATAACAACTGATGTTCTCAACCATACTATCCAAAGACTAATGTCTCCTCTTTTTCTTTTCTATGGAGCCTTGGTAGCACAGTGGTTAAGAGCTTGGCTGTTAACCAAAGGGTTGGCAGTTTGAATCTACCAGCCACTCCTTGGAAACCCTATGGGGCAGTTCTACTCTGTCCCACAGGATCGCTATGAGTTGGAATTGACATGACAGCAACAGGTTTTGTTTTGCCTTTTCTAGTTCATCCTCTTCCTTTTCCTTCTTGCTGTTACTGTGATGATCAGTCTCTGAGTTCTTTGAAGGCAGAAAATGTTTTTATTTTACTCTCCATTGTATTCTGCTCTAATGTAAGCTAAACATAAGGAGTTTGTTTCTGACCCTGAGTACACGTACAATAAATACTTTTTTAAAGAATGAATGATGGAATGAATGAATCAGTGAATGAGATGTGATTCCCCCCACTGATATTGACTGGTGGCCTTCCAGCTAATATAAATTCTCCCCTATTATATATTCCCTTGGATGATAATTACAAGTTTATGTTATAATCAGCTTCCAATTTTTGCAAAAAGAATTCTCTGATTTTGAAAGCCACAACCTAAAACCATCTCAAAGATTTTTGATAGAAAAAGACACGTCCATGTAGCAATGAAAAAAAAAAAAAAAACTAGAGAAAATAACCACCAGAGTTATTTGGAATTAGACAAGGAACCCCTAATTTCTACTTGGATGGGTGTTTTATATTTCAATTCATGTGGCTGCTTTGTAGACCCAGCCAAACCAAAATGTTACTCCCTAGAGACCTCCAGAAAAGATCATGCTACAGCCTGATTTGTAGAAATTCTTTGTGTTGCACAAGTCCTCCTTTCATACAACTTAAATTGTCTAAAAAAATATGACCTTTGGTACAATCTCAGGATTTGCTAAAATTTTTAGAGATAAATTTTATTTAATTTTTTTCCCCTGGTACTTATATACCTCTTTAAAAGTATGCTTATAACTCTCCTCTGGCCTCTTTCCCTGGACTTGGTGAAATTTTCTAATTTTAAAAGTTTGGGGGAAGATTTGGGTTAATGATTTCATATTCATGTTGCATTTATGTGTTTCCCCCCTTTCTACTTCACAGTGTTACTTTTGCCTATCTTCTTGAGAACTTGATCAATTCAGTGATGTGTTTCAGCTACTTTTTATTGGTTGGAACTCTTTTTGGATTTATTTTAAATATTTAAATTGAAATTACATTCTAAGTTTCATTCGATTTTGCAAGGTTTCATTTAGAAATGGAAAAGATTCTAACTTCGTGTGCCAGATCTCCCTGTTGTTTGATAAAAAAAAGTAGTGCTTTATTCCGTGAGATGTCTACAGTTGTTACTGCAAAGATCTAGGGCAAGATAAACTCATAATAGTTTTTGCCAGAGCAGATACCTATTTGCTTTGAAGGCTTTTGTCCAGCATGGTGTTTACACACAGTAGGTTCTCAATAAATAGATGTCAGTCTATTAATTTTTTAACTATATTTCTATTATAAGAGCAAAGTTTATATGGAGAAAAATCAGTACCTCTACTTACTTCTCTCTCTCTTTTTTTTTCTTAACAAAAGCATACTTACAGTAGGTCACAAATATATAGAAATCCATTATTCATTTTATTTTAACCTGAACCTCACTGTGACATGTAAATTGACTAGTTTATTTTAATAGCAGCCATTTAGGAATAAATTCCCAAAGTACTGCATGGTAATTAGATTGGGCATAATTCATGTATTGTATGTTACTTTGAAAATGGACTCCTTCAAAAGGTATAAGCTAGAACAGAATGTGTACCTCCAAGCTGTCTCTAAAGGGATTCTCAGCACATAAAACCACACACAAAATGTGGCAAAGATAATGCCAGCACTTAATGCAGAAAAATAATGCAACATGTTCTTTTTTGGTTCATTTGCTTCCATATGCTCCTTGAGTATAATGAAAATCTATTTGGTATAGAGACAGAAGTGGATGTACTCTGAAAACCCTAGTCAATAATGAAGCCTTATATTTGCTATTTCTGGAATGATGGCTAAGCGTTCAATTATGAAACATCTTCAAATTATTAGGAAATTTCATTTGATCTGTCCTCCATAAGGATTAGAGGAGGGCTTTTAGTTTTCCTTCTTCATTACCTAGTTACTATGTAATGAAAATACTTCCAAATTTGGAAATGTCTAATAACTATGCAGTTCTGATAGTACTAAATTAATATTTAAACATTTTTATCTCCATAAGGGAATGCTGTTAAAGAATTACTGGTAGCCAAAATACTCATATTTATCATTACTTTATATGATATCAAACAGAACTGTGAATTAAATATTAATTTAAGTTATTCTAAAATGTATAAAAATTCTATTAATTATCTAAATTATTCTAGATTGTGAAGGAATCTAGAGTACAAATAATAAACTTTATCAATATTTAAACAGAAGTGAATTAAATAACTTATTTAATATTACTGAGAAGCAATGTCTACAGATTAAATCTGAGCAAATAAAAACCATGTTTTACTGTTTATTTTATATGATTGTGGGAGACAAACTGGTTCCAAGACACGAAAATAATTAGAAACACACAGGCAAATGATAGCAAATATTTTATGATTATGGCTTTTTAATTTTTTCTGGTAGGCTGCGAAGAGGTTTTACGCCAGGACAAAATAAAAGATGACCAATTCTTCTTTATAAACTAATTTCATTAAGTTAGCAAGTCTTTCAAGTATTTAGGCGGACCTGAGACCAAACTGTGAATCTGCATAGGGCTTTTAACCCAGTTTGAAATTATCTATCCAAGTCTCTAGTGAGTAGGCACAATTGTGTGGGATTACATCCTTGACTTAAGTTTACCTGGTTTTCTATGGCGAAAAGTTTTAACCCAAAAATTTTTACAGCAACCATTCATTGGGAAAATATCATCCTGTTTTGTATAGTGTTTGTATAAATTAAAATGTAATGAAAAATAAGTACTTGAACCTAGCTCCTAAGGCCTCACATGACGAAAAACAGTGGCTGATAATTTACAAAGGGAAAATAAACCAATTCACAGCGGCACTTTGCTAGTACTGAATTTTTAAGTAGGTGTCAAAAAGCCATGAAGTCAAAGAAAGACAATATCTTTTTAAATGCTTAAAAAACAAACTGAGGCCTTTGAAATAGAAGCAGCACCCTCCTTTCTTCTTCCTCCCCCTTCCACACAAGTTATACTAGGAATTGTCCAAACATATGCAAATTGCTTGTTTAGAACTTGGAAAGTTTAGAGAAGGAGCTATGTGACTACAGGAACAGGAATTCAGTGCTTTAAGCTCAGGGTATCAGCAGCATATCTTACCTCTTGCAATTCTGATTAGAGATTCTAAAAACTCTTCCTAAATGTTGACCAGAGGAAGATGGAATTTCTGCAGTGCCAAGCCACTAGTGCTAGTTCCAGAATCTTGAGGTCGAGCAATATGACATTAAGGAGTAAACACAGGAATGACAAGTCAAATAGAATATCTGAGGGTGGAGGATGCATGGTCAGGTTGAAATGAATGATGCCAAGTAAGAATGAAGAAGGAAATGGAAGAAATTAAAATATGAGTTTTGGAAGGATAGGGTCTGTTTTCTCTTTTCATTATTTTCTTCTGTCCATATCATTTCCTAAAATAAAAGAGTTGGACAGGCTATGTAAATGACAAGGCTTCAAGGGAAGGAAAAAAATGAACGAGCAGTTAGTCAAACGGTATTTTTTGTACTTTTCATTCGTACCTTTGTTTCACTCATAAACATTATTTTTTTTTCTTTTCTCCACTCTTCTCTTACCCCCAGCTTTGGGTGGGAGTTGGCAGAGTTGGTAATCAGGAAAAATCTAATCAAAGCAAATATTAGGATCATTCTGCTGTCTTTCTTTTCCTTCATCTCTCTGGCTGTTAGAATGAGAGATTAAGGACATGAAAAGTAGTTTTTCACCGTCTCTATCTCCTCTCTACTATTGACTGTAAAATCATCCACTCTGTCAGCCTGAACACGGCTGTCATTCTATACTGGGCTTTGAGGACTAGAATATGCAAAGTAAAGGTATGGATAAAAGGAAAGATAGGTTTCTGGTCCTACTCAGAGCTGTACTATTAAGTAGCCCCCTCATTTTTTGTGTAACCCAAATAAGTACTGCAGGTCCAAGTGGCCTAGTCTAAATACTGTGCCATAGTCAAAGAAAAAAAGTCCAGTAAACAATGTAGATAAAAATAACCCAGATTTTTACTTTCAGCTCTCAAAAGTCATGGAAGGAAATCTGGTTCAAATCTACTCCTATAAATCCACATTCTACCATTGCTCACACTCTACCACTTTCTCATACTCGTAGTTTCTTTAAAACCTTTCTCTATCCTTGTACATTCAATTCATCACAAATTTTCTATGGCGAAGGTTTTTTTTTTTTTTTTTCTGCCCTATCTGATACAAACTTCTCAATATCTTATCTGATCCTCTACCATCAATTACCCTATTATGGCCGATAAGGCTAGGGTAGAGATGAGAATGTGGGGTTGGGTAGGGAGAAGTTAAAATATCTGAATTTGCCTTAATAAATAAAGGAATCTAAAGATGCTATGAGTATTCACACAATAGTAACTTTTTAAAAAATTTTTGCTCCTATTCTATGATCTTTAATTAACTTTCTCATTTGGTGCCTTTCTTTTAATTAAAAAGGTATTGAAGTTTCCCATCTCCCTAATAATCCCAACTATGCTTAAAATTTAATCTTTCATTCTAACCATCAGACAACTCTCCTAAAAAAAAAAAGCTTACTCATGCTACTCCTACTTTCTAATCATCCCTTATATTTTATTTAATCTTACTGAAGCCTGGCTTCCCTGGCTGTTCTAGATTACCAGTTACCAAATTTAATGGTTCCTTTTCATGCCTTAGCCTAATTGATTTCTCTGAAACTTTGACATTCCTTCTTGAAACTTTCCTATTTCCGTCTCCATGAACTATTTTGCATTTATTTTTCCCCATGACTTTTCCTTAGCCCTCTTCTCTTATCCTCTTATCATATACACATTCCAGGGGGCGATCTCAGCCTTTTACTGTATGAATCCCAAATCTACAACTCCAGCCAACTTTTTTTTCTTCAGAATTATCACAAGTCTCTGACAGTCTAGTGAAAGGCATCAATCCTCTCCCTAGGGGAAAATTAAAAAACACATTCGTAACAGCCATACAAGGTTTTACCTTCAATATTTTTGGCTTTCTAAACTCCCCGAAGCTCATCCATAGACAACCTGCTCCAAGCTACAGACTCAAATGTTTTTTAACAACTCTGCCTGAATCGTCTTCAATCTCCTTAAACTTGTCAGATCCTTAGCCTTCAGTATGGACTACCTACTTCAATAAATCACGCTCTTCTCAATTTCACTCTCAGCTAAAGGCATCACTATCCACTGGATGACTCAAGCTAAAAACTTTTGCATAATTCATGGTGTCTTTCTTTCCCACACAGGATACCCTTAAGTAAGTCCTGACACTTTCATGTAGAAAATTTCTCTGGAATCATTTTCTTTTCATCTGTAACTCCTGTCATTATATTAGATTGAGCCCTCAGCATATTTATTTTTGTGGAATATTACCATATTCTCTAATATTTTATTCTATTTTTCCCTCACTATAGTTCATCAGGAAACCCTGGTGGCATAGTGGTTAAGTGCTACAGCTGCTAACCAAAGCGCTGGCAGTTTGGATCCTCCAGGCGCTCCTTGGAAACTCTATGGGGCAGTTCTACTCTGTCCTATAGAGTCGCTATGAGTCGGAGTCAACTCCACAGCACTGGGTTTGGTTTTTGGTTTATATTTCATCAGAGTTGTTTTTCTAAAACACAGACCTAACCTAAGTCCATACTTAAATATACTTGATGGTATGTTATTGCCTCGAGCAGAGATCACACACTCAAAATGCCCACAAGACCCACATAAGAAATATAAAACAGTGAAGCAATCTGGGATGGGAAGACCATAGAGACAGCTGCCACTTAGTTCTCACTGTTAGTTGCCATGCGGAAATACAGACCCAAAGTTGCCACATACAGTGAAAACTGTGAGAGCTGGAATTCCACGGGACTGCCTTGTTTTTCTGGGTCTCTCCAGTTCTCCACTTCTGATAGAGTGCAGTCTTACCACTTTTCTATCACTCATTTTACTGGAAAATATTTTAGTTTCCTTCTCTGACAGGTTTTCATCTTATACAGTTTCCAGCTTTTGCAGATTTTACTGTATTTCGATTTTTCAAGAGAAGACAGAAATTGAGATATTTAAAAGTAAAACCTCTCAATTTTAAATAACTAGCTCTAATTGTTTCAAGTGTAGTGTTGGAAAAACTGTCAAGAATTGTGAATGGGGTGCATTTTACCCTACTTGAAAGCTAACAAGTTACCCTGCTACAGTTTTGTGGCTGCTGGAAGAAGACATGAGAAATAAAGGACTTTATCATTCATAGTAATAGCAATAGCCAGAGTGTCAGCATTTACCTTGGTTTCCTGAGCTCAGTTCCCACAAGGTGACATGAAGAAAGGCAGGAAACGCCAGCACGCACAGTGGGTTGTGTTACAGGAGAGTAACCCTGAGCTTTGGGAACCTGAATCTTTTATAATGGATAGTAAACATGATTGCACTGTGCTCTTCCACGTCTGTTTGTTAGCTATCCAAGCATCTTTGTAAAGACAGCCTGGAACGAAGGCAGCCAGTGCTTCTGCTTGGACTGCCTGCAGAAACATGAGAGATCCATGCAGAACTGCCTCTGAACAAAAACAAAATGTGTTTGCTGACAAGATGTAGTCTGTGAAATGCAAGTTCGTGTGTAGATCTGTGTGTAGAGTCTTATTGTTTTTCCCATCCCTAATGCCTGGAACAGTAACTACGTACACTACGTCATCACTGCCTAATTAATGTTGGTAAAATGAACATGTATTTACACTTTATCAGACTGATCTCTGATGAATCAATCATCTTTCTAAACAATTCAGACTGACTATTCACCACTCTATTTGGTGACCCAATCCATAATTTGGTATTCAACTTTGATACGCATTTAGCCTCACAATGGTTTAATTTCTGGGCTAATACTGCTGGTCGCAGGCTCACTATTGCTGCGCCTGATCAAATGAGCATATGCTTAATATAGTGAAAATTCCAGACAGATTGGACGGTATCATGTAGGCTACAAACCACCACAACAAAGAAGAATGTAAGCAGTTGCTTGTTTGTGTTATAATTGTATAGGCACTGTTTTAGCCTACCATCTGCAAAATTAGAATGATATTAAGTTTATTCCAAGTGTAAGGCATGAATAGTAGGTGGTTAGGGGGTATTTTGGACTTACAGTATCTTTTGCCAGCAGTGGTTTGAAGATTCTTGATGCTGTTGCTGTGTGCTTTTATCCCCTCTGAGAGCACTCCATTTGCCTCATTAACCAGAGGACTTGAATTAATATGAATTATTGAAGCTATTTTTTGTTGTCTGGTTTTTAAGACCATTTTGCTAAGTATCATTGTTCCTTTAGCAGGAAATGTTGATTAACCCTTTAGCATGATTGTTTAAAATAAAGACAACATAATGTTGCCAGTTTTCTTCATTGCCTTAAGGCAGTGTTCATACTGAAATATCAATTAATTTTTACTATCCTGCTTCCCACTTCCGTGGGGAAAAAAGAACTGCTGTGACTATGTAAGCAATGGAATTCCTAGATTACATTTCTTTTACCTTCCCATATTTCTTCTTCTTTTTTCCTACATTTTGCGTACTTCTTTTATTATCATTCTTACCATACTACCATCATACTTGAGTTTTATGCTGCTGAACATTAAAAATAAACCAGACCATAATCTTAGACATTCAGTCACATAAACAGTGGTAAACTTTGTAGTTCATTCTATAGTATAGCTTTAATCATTCACAACTAAGGGACTAAAGAACCCCTTCAGGGATTGTTTGAAATATGTATGTAAAGTGGGTTGACCCCAACTGACCACCATAATTGAGATTCATGAGCCCTAAGTGAGCAAACCAGACAGATGGTGGACCTTACATACAAATGTGTACCCATGCTTGAGAGTGCCCCCATTACACCTGTTTATAGGAGCATGTGTTGTTGTTTTTGTTAGGTGCTGTCGAGTCGGTTCCTACTCATAGTGATCCCACGCACAACAAAATGAAACACTCCCTGTCTTGTGCCATCTTCACAACCTTTGCCACATTTGAGCCCACCATTGCAGCCACGGTGTCAGTTCACTTCAGTGAGGGTCTTCCTCTTTTCTGCTGACCCTGTACTTTACCAAGCATGATGTCCTTCTCCACAATCGATCCCTCCTTATAATATGTCCAAAGTATGTAAGATGCAGTCTCACCATCCTTGCTTCTAAGGAGCATTCTGGTTGTATGTCTTCCAAGAGAGATTTTTCATTCTTTTGGCAGTCCATGCTATATTCAATCTTCTTTGCCAACACCACAGCTCTAAGGCTTCAGTTCTTCTTTGGTCTTCCTTATTCATTGTCCAGCTTTCGCACGCATATGATGTGATTGAAAATACCATGGCTTGGGTAAGGCACACCTTAGTCTTCAGGGTGACATCTTTGCTCTTCAACACTTTAAAGAGGTCCTCTGCAGCAGATTTGCCCCATGCAATGCATCTTTTGATTTCTTGACTGCGGCTTCCATGGCTGTTGATTGTGGATCCAAGTAAAATGAAATCCTTGACAACTTCAATCTTTTCCCCGTTTATCATGATATTGCTCATTGGACCAGTTGTGAGGATTTTTGTTTTCTTTATGTTGAGGTGCAATCCAAACTGAAGGCTGTGGTCTTTGATCTTCATTAGTAAGTGCTTCAAGTCTTCTTGACTTTCATCAAGCAAGGTTGTGTCATCTGCATAACCCAGGTTGTAAATGAGTCTTCCCCCAATCCCGATGCCTCGTTCTTCTTCATATAGTCCAGCTTCTTGGATTATTTGCTCAGCATACAGATTAAATAGGTATGGTGAAAGACTATAACCCTGACACACACCTTTCCTGACTTTAAACCACTCAGTATCCCCTTGTTCTGTCCAAACAACTGCCTCTTGATCTATGTAAAGGTTCCTCATGAGCACAATTAAGTGTTCTGGAATTCCCATTCATCGCAGTGTTATCCATAGTTTGTTATGATCCACACAGTCGAATGCCTTTGCATAGTTAATAAAACACAGGTAAACATCCTTCTGGTATTCTCTGCTTTCAGCCAGGATCCATCTGACATCAGCAATGATATCCCTGGTACCAAGTCCTCTTCTGAATCCAGCCTGAATTTCTGGGAGTTCCCTGTTGATATACTGCTGCAGCTGCTTTTGACTGATTTTCAGCAAAATTTTACTTGCGTGTGATATTAATGATATTATTTTTTAATTTCCACATTCTGTTGGATCGCCTTTCTTGGGAATAGACATAAATATGAATCTCTTCCAGTCGGTTGGCCAGGGAAGCTGTCTTCCATACTTCTTGGCATAGACGAGTGAGCACTTCCAGCCCTGCATCCATTTGTTGAAACATCTCAGTTGATACTCCTTCATTTCCTGGAGGCTTGTTTTTCACCAATGGCTTCAGTGAAGTTTGGACTTCTTCATTCAGTACCGTCATTTCCTGATCATATGCTACCGCTTGAAATGGTTGAACTGCAATAAATTCTTTTTGGTATAATGGCTTTTTGTATTCCTTCCATGTTCTTTTGATGCTTCCTGTGTTGTTTAATATTTTTCCCATAGAATCCTTCACTATCGCAACTTGAGGCTTGAATTTTTTCTTCGGTTCTTTCAGCTTGAGAAATGCCAAGCATGTTCTTCCCTTTTGGTTTTTTATCTCCAGCTTTTTGCACGTGTCATTTTAGTACCTTACTTTGTCTTTTTGAGCTGCTCTTTGAAATCTTCTGTTTAGTTCTTTTACTTCATCATTTCTTCCTTTTGCTTTAGTGGCTCGACATTCCAGGGCAAGTTTCAGAGTCTCCTCTGACATTCATCTTGGTCTTTTCAATGACCTCGTGCTTTCTTCATGTATGATGTCCTTGATGTCATTTTACAACTCATCTGGTCTTTGGTCATTAGTGTTTAATGCGGCAAATCTATTCTTGAGATGGTGTCTAAATTCAGGTGGGATATACTCAAGGTCATATTTTGGCTCTCATGGACTTGCTCTGATTTTCTTCAGTGTCAGCTTGCACTTGCATATGAGCAATTGGTGGTCTGTTCCACAGTTGACCCCTGGCCTTGTTCTGACTGATGATATTGAGGTTTTCCATTGTCTCTTTCCACAGATGTAGTTGATTTTATTCCTGTGTATTCCCATCTGGTGAGGTCCATGTGTAGAGCTGCTGTTTGTGTTGGTGAAAAAAGGTGTTTGCAATGAAGAAGTCGTTGGTCTTGCAAAATTCAATCATGCAATCTCCGGCATTGTTTCTATCACCAAGGCCATATTTTCCAATTACTGATCTTTCTTCTTTGTTTCCAACTTTCACATTCCAATCACCAGTAATTATCAATGCATCCTGATTGCATGTTCCATCAATTTCAGACTGCAGAAGGTGATAAAAATCTTCAATTTCTTCCTCTTTGGCCTTAGTGATTGGTGTGCAAATTTGAATAATAGTAGTTTTAACTGGTCTTCCATGTAGGCGTATAGATATTATCCTATCACTGACAGTGTTGTACTTCAGGATAGATCTTGAAATGTTCTTTTTGACGATGAATGCAACACCATTCCCCTTCAAGTTGTCATTCCCAGCATAGTAGACTACATGATTGTCCAATTCAAAATGGCCAACACCAGTCCATTTCAGTTCACTAATGCCTAGGATACCGATGTTTATGCTTTCCATTTCATTTCTAACGATTTCCAATGTTCCTAGATTCATACTTCGTACATTGCTGGTTCCGATATTAATGGATGTTTGCAGCTGTTTCTTCTCATTTTAAGTTGTGCCGCATCAGCAAGTGAAGGTCCTGAAAGCTTGACTCCATCCAAATCATTAAGGTCGACTCTACTTCGAGGAGCTTTTCCCCAGTCATCTTTTGAGTGCCTTCCAACTTGGTGGAACTCAACTTCTGGCACTATATCAGACAATGTTCCTCTGCTATTCATAAGGTTTTCACTGGCTAATTCTTTTCAGAAGTAGACCGCCAGGTCCTTCTTCCTAGTGTGTCTTAATCTGGAAGCTTAGCTGAAACCTGTCCTCCATGGGTGACCCCATTTGTATCTGGATACTGGTGGCATAGGTTCCAGCATCACAGCAACATGGAAGCCCCCACAGTACGACAAACTGACAGACACGTGGGGGATAGAAGCATGTACTCTACACTTAATTGTGTTGACTATGTTTGTCTCTTGTGCCTGAAATGAATGTTAAGTGAATAAGAGGAAAGTCACTTCTCTAGGCTGTATATCTTCTCTCCAGAGGTCTAGCCTTCAATACTCTTAGGTGGGAGTGATTCAGAGCATTGTGAGTGAACCCGGTCACAAGGAGCCAGTATGAATGAAGAAGTTGCTAACTGAACTGGTTTTTATGTACAGCGCTTAGAGCAGAACTGGCACATAGTAAATCCTCAATAAATGTCTGTTATTATTTTCTCACTCAAACTTTAAAGAAGCTCAGATACCTCTAGCCTCTTCTTTCTGACTTCCAGAACAGTTGGAAAAGTTTTGTCAATGTGCAGCTGACTCCTCTTCCCTCTGCCTATCAGGAGTCCCTGCTTTAATCTGTAGGTGTGGCAGGAGAGCTGAGCTTATTTAGGCATTGAAGAAGGAAAGTGATACCTTTTTCTCACAACCTTTAACACTTTTGTGAAGACAGCATTTGCTAAATGGCAATTAGCAAACTGTTTTAAAATATGTTAAAAAAATAGTTACACATGAGACAGATAGCTATGTTTTAACACATTCCAATATTGTGGCATGTTTATCTTTATTTCGTTTGATTCAACAGTTGGCGTCTCCACCCATCACCTCATCAGTATGCAAAGCTTGGTTTTCCATTTTGAATATGTGTTTTTGAAACTTATATTAAACATTCCCTGAGAATAGCACACATTTCTCTTGTAATATTTTTATGACAATGATAACTTTATATTGCAACTCTAGTTTTTCTACAATATTGTAAAATCATTTTATGTCTCATTACTCAAAAACAATGAAAATTATACTGGAGCTGAAAATAAAGTAAGTCTTAGGTACTTCTTCCTTATTCTAAAGATGACTTTGTCAAGAAAGTTAATGACTACTATTTGGTTACATGATAATTTAGAAAAGAGAAGGAAAAATAATTGTGATGTTTTTAATATCACATGATTATTTAATATGATATTTATAAGTCCTTTGTAATGGAAAATATTACAATGAGAAAACCACAGTATGAATTATGAGGCAAAAAGTAGACTATTTTTTTGATAAGTGAAACACTAAAATATCATATATGACAGAAATATCAAGTTGTATTTTACAAATGTCATATTTATATGGCAGCTCATAGATATAAGTCTACATTTCAAATTGATAGGATTTTAAAATTGCCACCATTTTTCTTTTTTGGATAATTGCAACAGCCAAGCTGAAATTGTTAGATAATGCTAAAAGAGGCACTGAGAAGAAACTTTTCTATTCCTCCTGATGGTCACTGATATAATTAACTGCCAGCAGCAAAGTTAGATATATATTCTGTGGCCTTGAATTTGAGTCCAGCTAACTGGCCCCTATGGGGCTAATGCACATGACTTTGGCCTTTTTATACTATATTTAATAGTACAGAAACATAGATTTTATTTGGCTCCTAAAGGATTAGAGCTTTCTTCATCTAGCCTTCTCTTCAATACCTATGCTGATTTTTCTCTTATCTCTTAGCTTTCAAGGGGCTAAACTGACAATAATTGGTAAGTACTGATTTTAAAAACTTATTCAAAACATCGTATAGACAATTTTTTTTTCTCTGTAGTAACAAAATATCAAAAACGCCAGAGAGAAAGATGAAAATGCCTTAGCAATCCTAGAGGACATTGTTTTTACGCTCCCTTTAGGCTAAGAAAGAGGTGCTGTTTCTTATTCCCTGTTCTTAAAAAAAAAAAAGAGAGAGAGAATGTGCCAAAGAACAGATCGGGATAATGTTCTAGTTTTTCAGCCTTATGAATGTACCTCCCATCACTACCAACCAGATCCTCACTTCTCTTCTTTGTTCTCTTCTCTCACTAACAACAATTTCCTGAGGACAGAGAGGCTGATACAGCAAATAGGGTCACATTCAGAGGCAGTTGTGGTGATATATGTTAATATCCACTCTGGACTACTTGGGATCATCTATTTCATTCTTCTTGTTATCTACACTCTATGAACTGCAGCCTCCAGGGCAAAATGTATTTAACTTGCAATGATACATTGCCCAGGAGCCATTCAGTATTTATGTCATTCTGAATTTTTATTTAGAAACAATTAAAGCTACTTACTTGGATTTCAAGTATTTCCTTGGGTTTCAGGTCAAATTTTATTTTTTAAAAAAGACAGAATAATTTACGACTTTATAAGCATGGAGCTAAAATAACAACTGTAATTTTAGATTGTCACTTCTACTTTTTTTTTTTTTCTGACTACATTTATCACCTGTAATATTTATGGGTGTGTACACCTGAGAGTAAACGTGTTGAAGGATATGGGTATACATGGTAGGAGGGATTTGTGATAGAAATGTACTTGGTAGCAACAAGAATTTCCAAGAAGCATAATTTTCATAGACTAATCTCATCTCTGGAGAACAATAGACATCTTGTTTAAAAACAAAATCTCCATTGATAGATTTTTAAAATTTTTGTTGTTGTTGTAGGTGCCATTGAGTTGGTTCTGACTCATAGAGACCCTATATATGACAGCACAAAACACTGCCAGGACCTGTGTCATCCTCACAATCATTGTTATGCTTGAGGCCATTGTTACAGCCACTGTGTCAATCCATCTTGTTGAGGGTCATCCTCAATGATATTTTTTCAATGATATTCAACTTTAACAAGCACGAAGTCCTTCTCCAGGGACTGGTCTCTCTTAATAATGTGTCCAAAGTACGTGAGACGAAATCTCCCCATCCTGGCTTCTAAGCATTCTGGCTGTATTTCTTCTAAGACAGATTTGTTCGTTCTTTTGCCAGTCCAAGGTATATTCAATATTCTTTGCCAATATCATAATTCAAAGGCATTAATTCTTCTTTGGTCTTCCTTATTCATTGTCCAGCTTTTCATGCATATGAGGCTATTGAAAACACCATGGATTGAGTCAGGCACACCTTAGTCCTTAAAGTGACATCTCTGCTTTTTAACACTTTAAAAAGGTCTTTCGCAGCAGATTTGCCCAAAGCAATGTGTCGTCTGAATTCTTGACTGCTGCTTCCATGGGTGTTGATTGTGGATCCAGGTAAAAGGAAATCCTTGACAACTTCAAAGTTTTCTCCACTTATCATGATGTTGCTTATTGGTCCATTTGTGAGGATTTTTGTTTTCTTTATGTTGAGGTGTAATCCATGCTGAAGGCTGTGGTCTTTGACCTTCATCAGTAAGTGCTTCAGGTTCTCTTCACCTTCAGCAATAAAGGGCGTGTCATCTGCATATCGCAGGCTGTTAATGAGTCTTTCTCTAATCTTTGTGTTGCATTCTTCTTTATATAGTCCAGCTTCTCAGATTATTTGCTCTGCATACAGATTGAATAAATATGGTGAAAGAAGACAACCCTGGTGCATGTATTTCCTTATTTTAAACCTCACACTATCCCCTTGTTCTGTTCGAATGACTGCCTCTTGATCTATGTACAAGTTCCTCATGAGCACAATTAAGTATTCCGGAATTCCCATTCTTCACAATGTTATCTGTAGTTTGTTATGATCCACACAGTCAAATGCCTTTGGGTAGTCAATAAAACACAGGCAAACATCTATCTGGTATTCTCTGCTTTCAGCCAAGATACATCTGACATCACCAGTGATATTCCTCGTTCCATGTCTTTTTCTGAATTCAGCCTGAATTTTTGGCAGTTCCCTGTCAATATACTGCTGTAACCACTTTTGAATGATCTTCAGCAGAATTTTACTTGCGTGTGATATTAATGATATTGTTAGATAGTTTCCCCATTCTCTTGGATCACCTTTCTGTGGAGTGGGCACAGATGTGGATCTCTTCCATTTAGTTGGCCAGGTAGCTGTCTTCCATATTTCTTGGCATAGACAATTGAGCACTTCTAGCACTGCATCCATTTGTTGAAATATCTCAATTGGTATTCTGTCAATTTCAGGAGACTTGTTTTTCACCAATGCCTTCAGTGCAGCTTGGACTCCTTCCTTCAGTACCATTGGTTCTTAATCATATGCTACCCCCTGAAATGATTGAACATTGACCAGTTCTTTTTGGTACAGTGACTCTGTGTATTCCTTCCGTCTTCTTTTGATGCTTCCCGCAGCTTAATATTTTCCACGTAGAATCCTTCAAAACTGCAACTTGAGGCTTGAATTTTTTTCTTCAGTTCTTTCAACTTGAGAATTGCTGAATTTATTCTTCCCTTTTGGTTTTCTGAAATCCTGGCTGTATAGTGGCTAAGTGCTAGGGCTGCTAACCAAGAGGTCACTAGTTTGAATCCACCAGGAGCTCCTTGGAAACTCTATGGGGCAGTTCTACTCTGTCCTATAGGGTCGCTATGAGTCGGAACCGACTCTACAGCAGTGGGTTTTTTTTTATTTGGTTTTCTAACTCCAGATCTTTGCACATTTCACTATAATACTTTGTCTTCTTGAGTAGCCCTTAGAAATCTTCTCTTCAGCTCTTTGCTTCATCATTTCTTCCTTTTGCTTAGCTTTTCTACTTTCAAGAGCACGTTTCAGAGTCTCTTCTCATGTCTCTTTTGGTTTTTTCTTTCTTTCCTGTCTTTTTAATGACCTCTTGCTTTCTTCATGTATGGTGTCCTTGATGTCATTCCACAACTTGTCTGGTCTCAGTCATTAGTGCTTAATGCATCAGGTCTATTCTTGAGATGTCTCTAAATTCAAGTGGGATATACTCAAGGTCATACTTTTGCTGTCGTGGACTTGTTCTAAATTTCTTCAGCTTCAGCTTGAACTGCATATGAGCAATTTATGGTGTGTTCTGCAGTCAGCCCCTGGCCTTGTTCTGCCTGATGATATTTACCTTTTCTATCATCTCTTTTCACAGACGTAGACAATTTGTTTCCTGTGTTTTCCATACGGTGAGATCCACATGTATAGTCACCATTTATGTTGTTGAAAAAGGTTTTTGCAATGAAGAAGGCCTTGGTCTTGCAAAATTCTATCATGCAATCTCTGGCAACCTTTCTATCACCAAGGCCATATTTTCCAACTACCGTTCCTTCTTTGGAAACCCTGGTGACATAGTGGTTAAGAGTTTGGCCGCTAATGAAAAAGTTAGCAGTTCAAAATCACCAGGTGCTCCTTGGAAACCCTATGGAGCAGTTCTACCCTGTCCTATAGGATCCCTAAGAGTTGGATTCAATTCAATGGCAACAGGTTTGGTTTTTGGTTCCTTCTTTGTCTCCAATTTTTGCATTCCAATCACCAGTAATTATCAACGCATCTTGATTGCAGGTTTGATCAATTTCAGACTGCAGAAGTTGGTAAAAATCTTCAATAGCTTCGTCTTTGGCCTTAGTGGTTAGTGTGTAAATTTGAATAATTGTCATATTAACAGGTTTCCCTCGTAGGCCTATGGATATTATCATATCACTGACAGTAGGATAGATCTTGCAATGTTCTTTTTGACGATGAATGTAACGCCATTGCTCTTCAGTTTGTCATTCCTGTCATAGTAGACTGTATGATTTTCTGATTCAGAATGACCAGTACCAATCCATTTCAGCTCACTAGTGCCTAGCATATCTAAGTTTATGCTTTTCATTTTAGTTTTTGACAATTTCTAATTTTCCTTTGTCTATATATTTAGATAGCCATAATTCTAACATGTTGATGAATTAGAAAATATAGTGGATGTGATTATTTGGTAAAATGGTATTTGCTTCCATTGAATTTGTGATCCAGTGTGATACTTGTTACCAATAAAACAACGTAAAAGCAACTTTGAACAAAATGTGATTATTTCAAGTTTTTTTCCACTCTTCTACAATGATTTCTCTTTATTCCTGGAAGTAAATGTTTGTTTATACATTTTTGTGGATACCTGAAAACATGAAATCCTTGTATAGATATCACAAAACAAAACAAAATTAGTTCAAATGTCCAGCATCACTGGAGTTACTCAAAATGCTAATCCATTACATAAATAAAGTAGCCATTTGCAATTAGAGCAATTTATGTACTGGGATATATTATCTTTTATGCTTGAATTAGGCTGTTTTCATAGAAATAAATGGAAATTTGCCTGAGCTATTCATTTAATGCCATATTAAAACTACATACTTGGAAATAAAGAAACAATAATCTTATGAGAATCCCTGATAGCCATTCAGCCACATGGTCCAATAGCCAGGATGCAGAAAGAAATGGAGTTTACTAACTGGATGGTCCTCAACCACCTCCAGGTACCTCAAAACAAGTGTTTGTAACTCTTCTACTTTTCCTTCCAGTAATCAATGATCAATTATTAAGATTCTGCATATTTGTTTCTCTCTGTGTCATTATCAAAAATCTCATTCTGTCATAGGTACATAAGTGTGCACTACGTGTGTGTGTGTGTGTGTGTATGTATGTGTATATATATAATGGCTGATGGGAAAAAATGAGAGAAACTGTCAATGAGATGGATAGGCAGAATAGCCACAACAATGGCCTCAAACATACCAATGATCATGAAGATGACGTAGGGCCGGACAATGTTTCCTTCTGCTATACATAAGGTCTCCATGAGTCGAAGCTGACTCAATAACAATAACTCTATTGCAGTTAATCCTCTGACTATTAATAGTTTCTATGTCCTCATCATATACATAGTTTCTGCTCCTTCATAACTTCAGCTTTTCATAATCTCTACAGAATTCTCCCATAATTTATTTTCAGTTTTAGCTCTCACTGCTGTCTGGTTCTCTGTATGCTTCCTGTTATAAATTTCTGAAAAAGAGAATTTGAACTGCTCATTAAAAAAAAAAAAAAAAAGTTTTATGCCAGGCCTTATCATCAGTCCCCAACCACACAAGGATTTCATGTCTAGCACTGACTCGATCATTTCCGACTTATGGGGTCTGCATTGGCTGCTTCTTCAACATGGGCTATACAACAGAGCTTTTCACACATAAGAGTCTGTTTGACATGTCTGGCACATACTCTCTCAAACTATTGTACCTTTAATCCACCAATATTCTGAGCTAGTCTTTCCTTTAAACAAAAATGTTATCTAAGGAAGTAATATAGCAAATCATTATCAGCCATAAACCCGCAATTCGATAAAATGATTATGTCTAATTTTTTTTTTTTTCTTTTAATTTAGCACCTGGCAAGGCCCTGAGAGAATCAATAACATTGGTAAGAGTTTTTGGAAAGGATAGTCGACTAGGTATCAGGAGACCTGGATTTTAGCTCTGTCTCTGCTATGAACTAGTTCTCAAAATTGGACAAGTTACTTACCTTTCAGGACCTCAGTTCTACACCTGTAAATGTGGGAAGTGGCCTACGCAGTTCACAAAGTGGCTCCCTGTTCTGAAATTCTGTGAGTCCACATCATGAGGTTTGAGGTCAGAATAAATCTGGAACATGATGAAGACAGTAGGGCTAGAGGGGGCTCCAGGTGGTAAAACGTCAGAGCGAGGACATCATTTTTCTAAATGAAGACTGCATATCAGGAATGGCTTCCTGGAGCTGATATGCACTTGTGGGTCTAGAATGCGTCAGAGCCAAGCCTATTGACTGTAACTGACACAATACAATAGTTGAGGCAGAACTGAGAAAGTAAAACTCTGAGAGAAATAAATTGCAGAGGAGGAGAGTCAACCACTTCCAAAGTTGTCTTAACTTTCCGTTAGTGAGAATGCGTATTTTTCCAAGTCAAGAATGTTAACTCACATTTGATAGATTACTTGATTTATCTCTACTTCCTTGTTGTAGCTGCTGTCAGTTTTTGGTGACTACAGTGAGGTGAACCCCTAAGAATCTGGACACAAAGGATATTAAAGTTACACTGAAAAGAGCAATATGTAACCAGAGAATACATATGCAAAGTCACTGGAAGGAGGCAGAATGGCTTCCAGGCCAGCATATGTCACCATCATCTGATTTAATATACGAGATCTAATGAAAGACTGGAAACCCTGGTGGTATAGTGGTTAAGTGCTACAGCTGCTAACCAAAAGGTCGGCAGTTCGAATCCACCAGGTGCTCTTGGAAACTCTATGGGACAGTCCTACTCTATCCTATAGGGTCGCTATGAGTCAGAATTGACTGGACAGCAGTGGGTTTGGTTTTTGGAATGAAAGAATATTTCCTTTAGCAGGCAGGTAAGATAACCATGGACACATGCTCATGGGGAAGAGTCATAGGCAAATTTGGCTTGTGCTCATCTGAGTACTATCCAGGCCGGAGTGAGTTTTAACTAATGGACTTCCACGA
The DNA here is from genome assembly GCF_024166365.1 of Elephas maximus indicus. Lineage (NCBI taxonomy): Eukaryota > Metazoa > Chordata > Mammalia > Proboscidea > Elephantidae > Elephas > Elephas maximus. The sequence goes on from NC_064822.1 coordinate 75,383,001, forward strand.
TTCCAGTTTCATTAGCAAAGTGGAGATATATGCCAGTAATTGTAGCAAACAAACTTTGATTCTTTTTGGACTCTTTGATAATTTTTCAATGGCAATTAATAGATACACTTTCTGGTTTTATACATAGATATCTTAAATCCTTGGTTAGTATGTGTTTAATCCTAAGATATGTATTTTCATTTGAAATGATTAAAAAAAAAATTAAGTTTTGTCCTACAAGCCTGAGGACCAGACTCTAGGCCATGATATATTCACCAAAATGTTGGATGCCTTAAACATGGAAATATAAGTAGACATAGGCAGTCTTCCTATGGTAGCCACCCATACACTAAGGTCATTTGTATGTTTAAAGGTTGTTTTATTGTTTTGTTTTTTAACATTTCCACATAGAGTAAAACCCAAACTTTCAACATGACCTAAGTTTCTACATAGTAATCAGGCTCCTGCTTCCTCATCCTCTCCTACTCATTCACTCATATCACTCAAGCCATACTGCCCTTCTTTCTGTTCTGCTAACATGTTAAGGTTGCACCTGCCTTGGAGTGTTTGTACTTATATTCCCTTTGCCTGAAACATTATTTTGCCAGTATGCATAGGACTTGCTCCTGCTCATCATTCAGGCTTTAACTCAAATAGAACGTCCTCAGAGAAGGCTTCTGTGATCACCCCATTTAGTATAGTCCTTCTCTCTGTACTTCACTCTACTCATTTATTTTTGAGAAATTTTATTTATGATAGGCAATACTACCCAAAATAATCATACTTATTTTTTGTTTTTGAAAAAAATCTATTTCCCTCACTAAAACATACATTTCACGAGAGCAGGACCTTGTCTGTCACGTTCATTGTTATATACCCTCGGCACCAGAACAGTGAAACATAGAGGACACTCAATCAGTATCTTTTTAATGAAGATAAAATATTTTTTAATGTATACTCTGGCCATTATCTAATTAGCTTAAGTGTCTCAGATCACAGAGCACTCACTGGTTTTGTTCCTGTCAGATGGCAATATTCCCACAGGGCCCCCAAATGGCCCCGATTTTCAGGACAAAATAAAATGGTTTAGGGTGTGCTGGTCTCCAGAGCCTTAGTCCAAAGCCTATAGATATTTAGCACTACAGAAGGTGTGTTTCCTACTTGGAGGCCCGAGGCTGTTGCAAATGTTTGATTCATTAGGGAATACGTGGATCAGAATAGCTACACTGATGCGCCAGAACCAAGGCTAAACTGGGAAGTCTTTCATATGATTCTAGGTGGGTAGATAAATTGTATGACTTACGGAAAGAGACTTAAACTAAACTTTTCCAATTCTAGTATTGCTTTGTATTTCAGGAAATGAGGAGGCAGTGTCTCATAGTGGAAGGTGCTCAGACTCTGGAACAAACAAATCTTGGTTTGAATCCAGCTTTATCACTTATTAGATGTGTGTCCTTGGGCAAGTCTCTCAGTTAGCCTTTTTGAGCCACAGTTTCCTCATCTGTAAAGACAGACTAGTAATACTCCCCAGAGCTGCCTTTATAATAATGTATGTAAAGTGTATTATTAGCTAGTAGCCACCATTATTATGGGGACCTCACAGCCATTATTGTTATTGCATTTTAATATTTGGTTTATTTATCTGGCTGAAATTTACAGTGACTTCTTCTAGCAACAGCAAGTTATAGTGGGTCATAGGGGGATGGGAAGAAAATTATAATAGCCACATCACAGTTGAGTGCCATTTGAACGGGCAGTGGATCCAAAGGAACAGGGGAGCAATAGTAGCTGGCATTCATGTGTGTACGCTAGAGAACTCCAACATTAATATAACTCTGTTGCTCTCCAAGTAGCTATTCTATCATTCATTTACTACCGGCTTAGTCTTTCTCTCTTGTGTATATCTTCTCAATACCACGTAGTTTTTGTGTACAAATAGGCTCTGTTCATTTATAATTTCAGCTTACTATGACATTATGAGGAGTCCCTGGGTGGCACAAATAATTAAGCATTTGACTACTAACCAACAGGTTGATGGTTCAAACCCAGAAACAACTCAGAAGAAAGCTTGATCTGCTTTCGAAAAATCATAGCCTTGAAAACCCTACGATTTTATAGGTCTGTAACTGCATAAGTCCTTTATGATTCATACTCTACTTCATACTTTTTGAGTCATAAGTTCAGCTTCCACAACTGCCACTTGTTTACATATTGCCTGGCTCTTTTTTGTTCGTTTGTTTTAGGTGAAAGTTTACAGCGTGAATTAGTTACTGATTCAAAAATTTATACATGAATTGTTTTGTGACATTGGTTGTAATCCCCACATTGTGTCAGCACCCTCCCCCTTTCCCTTTACACCCTGAGTTCCCTGTGTCCATTTGTCCAGGTTTCCTGTCCCTTCCTGCCTTCTTGTTGCTGCTTTTGGGCAGGTGTTGCCCATTAGATCTCCTATACTTGGTTGAACTAAGAAGCATGTTCTTCACATGTGTTATTATTTATTTTACAGGACTGTCTAATCTTTGGCTGAAAGGTTGACTTCAGGAATGGCTTCAGTTCTGAGTTTGTAAGGTGTTCAGGGGCCACAGTTTTGGGGGTCCCTCCAGTCTCTGTCAAACCAGTAAGTCTGGCCTTTTTTTGTAAATTTGAATTTTGTTCTGCACTTTTCTCCCTTTCTGTCCAGAATTCTGTATTGTGATGCTTGTCAGAGTGGTCAGTGGTAGCCAGGCACCATCTAGTTCTTCTGGGCTCAGTGTGGTGGAGGCTGTGGTTCATGTGGTCCATTTTTCCTTTGGACTGATATTTTCCTTGCATCTTTGGTTTTCTTCATTTTCCTTTGCTCCAAAAGTGATGGGGCCAATAGACGTAGAAATTATCGAACAATATCATTAATATCACACACAAGTGAAATATTGCTGAAGATCATTCAAAGGTAGTTGCAGCAGTACATTGACAGGGAACTCCCAGAAATTCAAGCCTGATTCAGAAGATGACATGGAACGAAGGACATCATTGCTAATGTCAGATGGATGTTGGCTGAAAACAGGGAATACCAGAAAGAGGTTTACTTGTGTTTTATTGACTATGCAAAAGCATTCAACTGTGTGGCTCATAACAAATTATAGGTAACATTGCAAAGAACGGAAAATCCAGAACATTTAGTTGTGCTCATGAGGAACCTGTCCATAGATTAAGAGGCAGTCATTTGAACAGAACAAGGGGATAGTTTGTGGCTTAAAGTCAACTGGACCAATAAGCAACATCATGATAAACAGAGAAAAGATTGAAGTTGTCAAGGATTTCTTTTTACTTGGATCCATAATTGACACCCATGGAAACAGCAGTCAAAAGATCGAACAACACATTGCACTGGGCAAATCTGCTGCAAAAGACTTCCTTTAAGTGTTAGAAAGCAAAGATGTCACTTTAAGGATTAAGGTGTGCCCGACCCAAGCCACGGTGTTTTCAGTCACCTCATATGCATGGCAAAGTTAGACAATAATAAGGAAGACTGAAGAAGAATTGATGCTTTTGAATTATGGTGTTGGGGAAGAATACTGAATATGCCACAGACTGCCAAAAGAACAAACAGATCATCTTGGAAGAAGTATAGCCAGAATGCTCCTATGAAGCAAGAATGGTGAGACTTCATCTCCTGGACATGTTATCAGGAGGGACCAGTCCCTGGAGAAGGATATCATGCTGGGTAAAGTAGAGGGTCAGTGACAAAAGGGAAGACCTTCAATGAGATGGATTGACACAGTGGCTGCAACAGTGGGATCAAGCATAACATCAGTTGTGAGGATGGTGCAGGACCGGGTAGTGTTTCGTTCTGTTGCACATGGGGTCACTATGAGTTGTAACTGATTCGATGGCATCTAACAACAACAGGAAGCTTCTATGGCTTTGCCTTAATCAAGCTGTGCTGACTTCCCCTATATTGTGTATTGACTTTTCTTTCACCAAAGCTAACACTTGTCTACTATTTAGTCAGTGATTTCCCTTTTCCACCCCTACCCTCCCTCCTAACCATGGAAGATTGTTGGTGTGGTGGGCGGGGTAGAGCCAAGGATATTCTAGCAGCAGTGCCACTGTTCAGGCCAGCAGGTAGGGGAGGTGGGCATACAGAGCTAGGTAGGGGGAACAAAAAAAAAGAGAGAAAAAATAGGGAAAAAAAAGGTAGCTGACAGGTGGGGGTGGGGTGGGGTGGACTTGAGGACCTGTGGAAGGAGGGTGAAGTGTTATATGGGACAAGGTGAGAAGGAGAAAGAAAAGGAAGAAGGGGGGGAGGGGAGGAGTGGTACTGTGGAAGACAATGGGCGGGAACAGGGTGAAACCAGACTGGCAGCAGGCGTATGACCTGCAGTGTGGCATGGCTGGGTGGAAGGGGTACAGGTGGCATAGGGAGCTAGGTGGGAGGGAGAAAGAAAATGAAGAAAGGGAAAAAAGTGGCATGGCAGGAGCTTGCCAGTAGGTGTCTGGGAGACCTCAGGCAGTGGTAGGCCAGTAGCTCGCTAACTGTGGTGGTGCAGCAAGGCTCGATAGACACGGGTAGAGGTGGCATACCGGGCTAGCTGGGGAGGGGGGCAGAAAAGGAAGAACAGGGAAGATGAGAAAAAAATTTATAAGGGGTGCAGCAGGAGCGGGGGAGTGGGGGCAGAGTGGATGTGGGGTGGTGGTGGGCCGGTGGTGCTCTAGCCAAGGCCACATGGCATGGCCCAGCAGGAGAGGTAGAGGTTGAGTATGGGTCTAGGTAGGAGGGAGAAAGAAAAGGAAGAGAATAATTAAAAAAAAAAAAAAAATGGCAAAGCTGGAGCTAGCAGGTGAGGACCGGGAGGATCCCGGTTGGTGGCCGGCCAGTAGTTCTCTACCCATGGTGGTGCAGCATGGCCTGGCAGGAAGGGATAGAGGTGCTGTAAGGATTTAGGTGAGAGGGAGAAAGAAACGGAAGTAAGGTGAAAAAAAAGAAAAAATGTGATGGTAGGAGCTGGTGGTTGAGGGCGGGGCACACCTGGGTGATGGCTGTTAGCTCTCTAGCCAGGGGGCACAGGTGATCCATCAAGAAGGGGTGGGAGTGGTGAATGGTGGTAGGTGGGAGGGAGAAAGAAAAGGAAGATAGGGGAAAAAAAGAAAAAAAAAATGGTACGGCAGGATCCAGTGGGTGGGGGTGGGGGTGGGGCAGGGGTAGGGTGGGCCTAGGGCAAAGGCAGGCCCCAGTAGCTCTCCAGCTGAGTGGCACAGCACTGCCAGTCTGGAAGAGGTGCGGGTGGTGTATGAGGCAGAAAGAAAGGGAATAATAATAATAATAACAACGGCACAGCAGGATCCATCAGGTGGTGGCAGGGCGACCCACGGTGACAGCAGGCTGAGCTCTCTAGCTGAGCAGCACACAGCGTTGCCTGTCTGGAAGGTGTAGGGGTGGCATACAGGGCAGAAAGGCGAGGGGTGGGAAAGCCTGTTTCTCTGGTTACCAGGTGCTCTGTCTCCTGTTGGGGAAAAAAAAAAAATTTTTTTTGTTAGGAACGACATGGAATTGCCTTCCCATACTCCCTGTCCGGGGTATTTTCTGGCTCTTCTCCAAGATTGTGAAGCTGTGCTGTGTTAGGTAGCGGGTGACCTCCACTCTGTATCTCTCCTTATTCTCTCTTTTCCTTCAGTTTCTTTTTCAATTCAATGTTTGTTTAGGGTTCCAGGGGTTGACGTTTGTATCTTTTTACTTAGTTTTTTGGGCCTTGGCTGCAGAGGGTCGGCTCCATGTTGGCTCTGCCTCTCTACTGCCTGACTCTTGGTTTTTTTCCCTATTTAATTCTGAAAGGAGACTCTTGCTAGTTTTACTCTAATTTTCATACCATGCCATGCCATTCTGAACAGCTTGCTATTAGGTTGATCCATCTGAAATCATCATTTGTATTTGTCAAAATGACCAAATACCAGGAGTTTCATGTGGTACAACCTAATACGTGTTGCCTTCTAGTGAGTGACCATTGCTGATTCAAAAGCTGAAGTCAAGGGTGAGGTGGTGCGACATCCTAAGCGAACAAACAACAGCAAACATTCAGAACTAGTCGTGACTGGGCAGACACTGTGATTGGCTTTTTAGCAAAATATTCAATCATTTTTATTGCCCAAAACTTTAGACCCAGAAAAGACCTTAGGGACACTTTATTTAGTCTGAACTCCTCATTTAAGAGATAATGAAATCAAACCTCAAATAGATAAGTCTCATGTTACACATGGCTAATTAAAAGTTGAAAAAGTAAATCAATGAAAGAACATTATAAAGAAATTGGGTTATTTATGTTAAGAAAAAAGTCTGAGTGAACAAAGATGAATAAAAGATAAACCATGCTATAAAAAATATCCCAATCTAGTAGGGAAGGAAAAATGAAATTCAATATAGTAGATGTTATAATAAATGTATTCACACAGTCAGGATGCTTAATCACTGGGATGGGGAGATTTAGGAAAATATTTTTCTAGAATAGCAGGTACTTAAACTGAAACTCCAGCAATTGAGTCCCTATTAGGCAGTTGCGACGGAGAACCATGTTCCAGACTGACCAGAAATGGTAAAAGGAGTGACAGTGTGGTCTGTGTGGAGAAGAACAGGGAGGCTGGACCATACGCTGAGAATTTTCTTCCTCTTCCTCCCCATCCTGCTGTCTTCTTTTTTTCTTCATCTCCATTATGTTCATCTCTGGTGAATCTTCAAATAACTTTGCATTCTATCATTGTGATGAGAATAACAGTGTGAAAATGTTGTTCAGGAGCATGTAGAATGGTGGACGGAAACCAATTTGAAATTTATCATAGTTCAATCATGAGGCATATGTTATCTGTTGTCGTTTTCACACTGAATAAGCACACTTTCAGTTCCTTCACCCAGTCAGGATGCCACTCAGTACAGCCCCCATGTCCAGGGTGACAGCAAGCCATTGATTACTCCTCTTTGGGTACTCCCCTTTAGCAAGATCTGTTCCTCCTACTTCAGCATGGTTTATACAATGTATTCTTAATACAGATGTTTCCCCCCCACCCCCCACCCCACCGGTATGTATGTGACTGAGGTTGTAACAAAAGATTCCTGTGAAGAAAATCAGGACACTGTCTTGTCAGAGGCATCATACCACAAATAAAAACCCAGAAAGGCCTATGTAGATTCCCCAAAGGCAATTATAAACGTACAATATTTTGAACTTTCTACATGCCAAAACCAAAAATGACCACTTATTTAAAAAGCAAGAATTTCACATAGGCATTTACATTTTTCACTTCCTCCTCTTTTTATGGATTATAAAGTAAATCTTGGCCAAAAATAAGAACTTATTCAGAGGCAGACAAGAAGGAAAAGCTGAATACTAAGCACTGCTGAAGGCAGTGAAGAGTTTGATTCAACGCATTTAACCCTAAATTTAACTAGAGAGTTCAACATTTAAGTGTGTTGAGGGCTTCAGAATCAAATCTTAGGCGAAGTTTTGAAAAATCTATCAAATCTCTTTTTTGTGTGTATGGTTTTCTTTCATTCTGTAGCAATATAATTTTTTCTTCTTTTTTTTTTTTTTTGGTAATTCCTGTTTAACAGCGAGAATTAATTTGCAAATAAATTTAAAACAACATCAAAGTGAGAAAAGGCCAGAAGAATTTATGGGCAAGATTAGCACTCCAAAGAAATGCAACAGAGAATACAGCAGTGAGATACCACTCTTGGTAGGCTGTAAATGCTCCTCTGCCTTTAAAATTCCCTAACAAGGTGAGTGAAGCCATTCCAAGAACACTATTGTCAAGAGACACCTTTGAACTGATCTATCCTGAAGAATAACCCCCAGAAAGGTAGAAAAAAAAAAAATAACTTTCATATGTTTGTGGCCACACAGTGCAGCTCTGACTTCTGAACATTTTTCCCCAATTATTTTTGTAAAGTATTGATCGCAATTTAATTTTGCAGTCCCAACATGAGAGGCGCTTCATGCTGAAATGTCTCACAGGAGATTGTAATCAGGGTCTAGCCTGAAGGTGAAGCGTTCGTACATAGGTTTTACTCTATTCCTCCACTCTTCATCAGCTCGGGGATTGGAGCAGAGGGCATTCTCAGGCAGATTAATTTTTGACGATGGGATCGATGGAAGATGTTTTTTTCCTCCTGACATTGAGTCATCTAATTTGCTGTTTATCTTTGGCTTATTGAGTTTTGAGCATTGTTAAATCATACCTTTCAGCTGTTTAATTTCATATGTGAATTTTGCATTCCCCTCTTGTACTTTGGCATAACTCTTTTACCTAAAATGAGCAGGATGATGGGCCTTTTTTGACACAGGGTTACTGCTTTTGAGTCTGTTAAGTACTCCAAGGTAATGTTATGGTACTTTCTAGCCTTTTTTCTTAGCTCATGGCCATAGATCAGCTCACCTCTAGGGAAATCATTACTTGCCATCATTATTATCCCTAGCACCTTCATCTATTCTCCCTTGTTTCCTGACTCCATGGCTTGATGAAGTGCCTAGATGTGCAAGCACCTTATCTTAGGTCTCATAATTAACCCCTTCATAACACAGGCGGAGGAAATTCTTTTTCCTATGATATGCTCCATTGAGTCCAACATATGGGAATCTTTACAGTAATCACAGGAAGCTTTAACAGTTTAGGCTCTATTTTTGCAGTAAGATGTGAATTTTGCAACTGTGCTGATAGCTATAAAGAAAATGCTTTCTACCTAGAGTGACTTGGCCTTATATAACCTTTTTTACAAAGGTAATCAGGCTGAATTTCAAGATAGCTCATCGATACACACTGAACATTCCCCACAGTGACAATATTATATTAAACGTTAGTTGTTCTATAAACCTTCGTGATTGTTATAACTATCTAGAAATTAATAAAATATTTCAGAGTCTTTTTTAGTTTGAAAAGCATATGACATATTGTAAAATAAGCCTGGAAACTAAATAAAAGCAAAGATGCTCACAGAATGTACTTCTAGTTGTGAATTTAACATTAAAACAATCTGTTGACTCTGCTAACGTAGTAAATAAAAATCATCCTATTCCATAATCTAAACTACTTTATGATTGAATTGAACAGAGAGAATATCATTCCTATTATCATAAAAGAGACTTAGACTAACCCTTAGAAAACCGAATCCCTGTCCTACTAACTACGGTGTGATGGATTGCTTTTGTGTGGTCTTCCTTGCCATGGTCTTATAACTCCCACCCAAGTGATTGGGTAGGACTGTACAAATAAGGCAATTGTGACCCACCAAGGGGATTGTTTAGTTTTGTCTTAAAAGAGAGCCAATTCCAGAGCAGAGAGAGAATCCTACCACCATCAAGGAAGAGCAGCTGGGAGTGGAGTGTGTGTCCTTTGGATCCAGGATCCCTACGCTGAGAAGCTCCTGGAACCAAGAGAGTGAGAGAGAGAGAGTGACAGAGAGAGAGCTGTAACCCTGAGGACAGCAAGAAGCGGTGGCAAGAGAGACCAGCAGGAGACAGCACAGTGGGCTTCCTGGCCCACGAAGCGAGAAAGCTGAGTGCCTGGGGTGCCTCTGGGGACTTACTGGCAGAGGCTAAAAGAGCTTTGTAACACTTGCCGGAGCAGGGCAGAGGCCTAAGGCCAGAGAGAGGTAAGCCTGCGAGCACAGCTGCAAAGAGGTTATCCTGATGGAAGAACTGTATCCTGAGTGTTCCTGAGCCTGAATTGTAACCTGTTACTTCCGTAATAAACCCCCAAATTGATGGTATTGTCTGTGAGTTCTGTATGGCCATTGCAATGAATTATCAAACCCAGCAGAGGAGTAGAGGGTGCTGTGGTAGGGATGGTTGGTGCCAGAATTGGTAAAGATGGTAGAGAGAGAAGGCACATCTGATTTTTCCTTTATAGGAATCAGCCTTGGGCTGTTGATCTCAATTCTCCTTCCCCCTTGTGAAGAGAGAAGAGGTCACCGCCCCCACGCCATTTTTACACTAACTAACTATTTGGTTATCCTTGACAAAACCAAAACCAATCCATTGCTGTCAAGTCAATTCTGACTCATAGTGACCATGTAAGACAGAGTAGAACTGCCCCATAGGTTTTCCAAGGAGTGCCTGGTAGATTTGAACTGCCGACCTTTTGGTCTTAACCACTAAGCCACCAGGGTTTCCAGCCATGAAATTTCTTTGACTTTCAGTTTCCTCAATGGCAAAATTAGGGAGCTTAAAAAAGTTTCTTCTAGGTCAAAAATAAATAATCTGTGACATATTATCCTGTGAGGTTACTCATTTATCTATTTCTGTCTATTACTCAAGGCACAGCTCAAATTCTACCTCTTCCATGTTTCTTTTTTGTCTATTGTTGTCCATAGTGGATTCACTGTATATGTAGTCACAACTATACACTTGACACTGTTTTCATGTTAGTTCTGGCAATGCTTTCTTATGACTCCATTTTTTGCATGTTATTCCAATATCCCTAAAAAGATGAGCAATTTCTGTTCTTTGAAGATGCATTTGATTTTTGGACAAAGCTCAAGTTTACTTGTAGGCATTGTTGTAATGAAGGTGAGTAATCAAGACTGGGAAACCTCTGACCATGAACCCACCTCCAGGTGAGAAGATCTCAAAATGCTTTGAATTATGTCAGCACTGTTAGAATAAACATATAGTCCGGTGAGGGGACTACTTTGGAAAAGTGTCTTATTTTGATACCATATAATCTAATTGTCTTGTTAATTAGTTTTTTTCCTTATAGACATGCACGTACGTCTTGTTTTACTAAGTTACATGTTCTTTTCAGGAAAGAAAGTGGTGTCAATCTTTGAAATTTTTCTTGTAAGCATTTTAACTTTCTCCTCAGTTCAGACTTTAGGTTGTTATTAAAGAATCAATCCACTGAAATTTGTAAGAGTTTGTTTTGTACTCTATTAGCTGGTACTAGAGATGATGAATTAGCATTACCAAAAAAAAAAAAAGGAAAAAAATGTCCTGTGCCACAGGAGAATATATGAATTGCATATATAAATAAGCATTTACAAATTAGCATTTATATCTGTAAACATTAATTTAGGTTATGAAGCATATTGAAATACTTTTGTCCAAATTTTTTTTTTTAGCCCATATATGTTAGCAGGACCCCTGGTGTCATCGTGGTTAAGTGTTTGGCTGCTGACCAAAGGGTCAGCAGTTCAAAATCACCACCCGCTCCTTGGAAACTCTATGGGGCAGTTCTACTCTGTCCTATAGGCTCACTATGAGTTGGAATTGACTCAATGGCAGTGGGTTTGGTTTGGGGTTATATGTTAGCAGAGGGAAAAAAAAGTGTTTCCAAACTTGTTTGTGAAAGAAAACAGCTAGAAATAACTCTATTTCCCCAAACTTTCTCTTCCCTTGGGATCTGAATAAGTTGTGGAGATTGATGATACTTGAGGCCAAGGAATCATAGTCCCCCAAATTAGTTCATCGAGTCCAAGCCAATCAGATACTAAACACATAAAACCAGATCAGAGTGAACACAAAACCTGTTTAACTTGTTTAGCTGTTTTAGCATGTTCATAAAACAGTAATGGCCAGTTTGTTCAAAATTGCTGCAACCTCTAAGATATTTTAACTCCAATGTTTCAGTTTTCATTTTCAGTACATTTTGCAAATATTTTCCATATCTGACTGTTACATATATAACTTGTACATCTATACCAAAAACTCATTGTCATCTAGTCAATTTCAACACATAGCAACCCTATGGGACAGAATAGAACTACCCCATAGGGTTTCCAAGGACCAGCTGGTGGATCCAAATTGCCGGCCTTTCAGTGAGCAGCTGAGCTCTTAACCACTGTGGCATCAGGGCTCTCTATGTAACCTATTTATATTATAGGTGTACAATAGCCTAGACATTAAAATAGTTTGAATATACAATAAAATAATAATTATAGAAATAAAAATTTATTGAGCTTCTGCTAATATTCTTAAAACAGATACTGTTCTGAATATAACTTATCCTCACTGCAACCCTGTGTTTATCTTCCTCCTACAGATGAGGAAATTTATCAGGAAGGGACTTTAAAGGCCATGGAACACAATTTAAAAGTGAGAAATGTAATTCTCCGGAACAGCTAAGTGGTCTACACAAAGCTATATGGACAAAGCTCAGGTTAAAACAAAGATCTCTTGAGTTCATTGGAATATTCTTTCTACTCTGCCATCCTGTCTCCTAGCATGGTATGCTGTTTAGGACATATTATAAATTTTATTTGTGATTATCTCATTGTCTCACTGAAAGAAATCAGACCATGCATGAGAAATTTCCTACAGGATATTGTTAGTTAAGATTATCTTCCTTTACAAACGAAGAAAAGCCATACTAAACGTATTAAAGTTTTCATACTGAGTATGTTCGTGTTTAAAAGATACAAACAAGATTGTATTCTCATTACCAAGGCCTGGCCATAAAAGTGTTTTGACTCATAAATTTGAATTCATTCTATCACCGTAAATTAAGTAAAGTAGTTATAATAACGACCAGGTCTCAGGACATAAGTTAATAAGAGATAAATCTTAGCATTGATCTAAGAGCTTTGTGAAGGTTGGGTCAGGGAAGGAGAAGCCTTGTTTTGAATGCCAGGGCCTGGAATAAGTAAGTTGTGAAGGTTCTAAGCCTGGATCAAAGTCAAGATGGTAGCAATTGTCATATTAAAATCATGCTTTGCTGTTGCTCCAAAAACTACTCCTATACTTGAAACAGGAATTTGGAACCCAAAAGAGCTGAGTCATGACCTGTGGTGAGCTATTGGTCCTGCATCTATCATCATCTACCTCCATCCTGGAGAGACTGTGATACTATACAGTTTTAGGACAGAGATGGGGGGAAAAAATGGCAGTACTTCTATTTATGTTCATCTCACTTCAACAAAAATATCTCCCCGATTCATTTTTAGGTTTTTTAGTGTTAGGATGGTATTGTTTATTCCAGCCATTCAACAACATAAATTATACCTACAATCATTTATCTGGTTTCTTCAGATATACAGTATTGAATAATAATGACTTTTTCACAAGTACACCAAAAGAAGAAAAAGAATAAAATCCTGTAAAATCTACAACTTCACAATTGAGTCCTTAAAAACTTAGTGGTGATTGTAGTATTTTGTAATTGAAAACTGTATGAATGTAACAGCTATTGTTGTTGTTGTTAAGTGCTGTCGAGTCAATTTTCAACTCATAGTGACCGCGTGTGACAGAGTAGAGCCACCCCATAGGGTTTTCTCAGCTTTACAGAAGCAGATCACGAGAACTTTCTCCTGTGGAGCTGCTGGGCAGGTTTGAACTGCAAATCTTTTGGTTAGCAGCCAAACACTTAACCATTGTACCATCAGGGGTATTAGGTTTTGCATTAATATTGTTTTTTTCATACTTTGGAACTGTGATAGTCCATAGCAAGGTTTGTTGCATTAAATTTTTGAATTAGCCTAAGAAATTGCACATGAAAGTATCAGGTTATCCAACGACATTTTTTAATGAGATGGAGAAACAAATCACCAACTTCATATGGAAGGGGAAGAAGCCCTGGATAAGTAAAGCATTACTGAAAAAGAAGAACAAAATGGGAGGCCTCACGCTGCCTGACTTTAGAATATATTATACCATCACAGTAGTCAAAACAGCCTAGCACCGGTACAACAATGGATACATAGACCAATGGAACAGAATTGAGGATCCAGACATAAATCCATCCACATATGAGCAGCTGATATTTGACAAAGGCCCAAGCCTGTTAAATGGGAATAAATGGTGCTGGCATAACTGGATAACCATCTGCAAAAAAATGAAACAAGATCCATACCTCATACCATGCACAAAAATTAACTCAAAATGGGATCAAAGAACTAAATATAAAACCTAAAATGATAAAGATCATTGAAGAAAAAATAGGGACACTGTTAGGAGCCCTGATATATGGCATAAACAGTATACAAAACATTACTAGCAATGCACAAACACCAGAAGAGAAACTAGATAAGTGGGAGCTCCTAAAAATCAAATGCCTATGCTCATCCAAAGACTTCACCAAAACAGTAAAAAGACTACCTACAGACTGGGAAAAATTTTTAGCTATGACACTTCTGATCAGTGCCTGATCTCTAAAATCTACATGATACTGCAAAAACTCAACTACAAAAGGACAAATAACCCAGTTAAAAAATGGGCAAAGAATATGAACAGGCACTTCACCAAAGAAGGCATTCAGGCAGCTAACAGATATATGAGGAAATGCTTACAAGAGAAATGCAAATCAAAATTACAATGAGATACCATCTCACTCCAACAAGACTGGCATTAATCCAAAAAACACAAAATAATAAATGTTGGAGAGGATGTGGAGAGACTGGAACACTTATACACTGCTGGTAGGAATGTAAAATGGTACAACCACTTTGGAAACCGATTTGGTACTTCCTTAAAAAGCTAGAAATAGAACTACCATATGATCAAGCAATCCCACTCCTTGGAATATATACCAGAGAGATAAGAGCCCCACACGAACAGATATATGCACACCCATGTTCATCGCAGCACTGTACAACAGCAAAAAGATGGAAGCAACCAAGGTGCCCATCGATGGATGAATGAATAAATAAATTATGGTATATTCACATAATGAAATACTGTGCAATGATTAAGAGCAACCACGAATCTGAAACATAACATGGAGGAATCTGGAAGGCATTATGCTGAGTGAAATTAGTCAGTTGGAAAAGGACAAATATTTTATGAGACCACTATCATAAGAACTCAAGAAAAAGTTTAAACACAGAAGAAAACATTCTTTGATGGTTACGAGGGTGGGGAGGGAGGGAGAAGGGTATTCACTAATTGGATAGTAGACAAGAACTACAGGCGAGGTCAGCACAACTGGACTAAACCAAAATCAAAGAAGTTTCCTGAATACAACCAAAGGCTTCGAAGGCCAGAGTAACAGGGGTGTGGGTCTGTGGACCATGGTTTCAGGGGGGAGCTAGGTCAATTGGCATAACAAAATGTATTAAGAAAATGTTCTGCATCCCACTTTGGAGAGTGGCAGCATCTGGAGTCTCAAACGATAGCAAGCAGCCGTCTAAGATGCATCCGTTGGTCTCAACCCAGCTGCAGCAAAGGAGAATGAAGAACACCAAAGACACAAGGTAAATATGACCCCAAGAGACAGAAAGTGTCACATAAACCAGAGCCTCCAACAGCCTGAGACCAGAAGAACTAGATTGTGCCTGGCTACCACTGATGACTGCCCTGACAGAAAATACAACAGAGAATCCCTGATGGAGCAGGAGAACAGTAGGCTGCAGACCTCAAATTCTCATAAAAAGACCAGACTTAATGGTTTTACTGAATCTGGAGAGGCCTGATGGTCATGGCCCCCCGGCCCTGTTAGCCCAAGATGGAACTATTCCCTAAGCCAACTCTTCAGACGGGGATTGGACTGGACTATAAGACAGAAAATGATGCTGGTGAGGAGTGAGCTTCTTGGCTCAAGTAGACATGAGACTATGTGGGCAGCTCTTGTCTGGAAGTGAGATGAGAAGGCAGAGGAGGAGGGGGACAGGAGCTGGTTAAATGGACACAGGGAATGCAGGGTGGAGAGGAGGAATGTGCTGTCTCATTAGGGGGAGAGCAGCTAGAGGTTCATAGCAAGGTGTGTATAAGTTTTTGCATGAGAGACTGACTTGATTTGTAAACTTTCACTTAAAGCACACTAAAAGAAAGAGAAAGAGGAAGGAAGGAAGGAAGGAAGGAAGGAAGGAAGGAAGGAAGGAAGGAAGGAAGGAAGGAAGGAAGGAAGGAAGGAAGAGAGAGAGAGAGAGAGAGAGAGAGAGAGAGAGAGAGAGAGAGAGAGAGAGAGAGAGAGAGAGAGAGAGAGAGAGAGAGAAAGAAAGAAAGAAAGAAAGAAAGAAAGAAAGAAAGAAAGAAAGAAAGAAAGAAAGAAAGAAAGAAAGAAAGAAAGAAAGAAAGAAAGAAAGAAAGAAAGAAAGAAAGAAAGAAAGAAAGAAAGAAAGAAAGAAAGAAAGAAAGAAAGAAAGAAAGAGAAAATATCAGGCTATGTAACTATAGAGTAGCAAGAGATTATGAACCAAGATGTTAAATCTGGGTAATTTGGCCATATGTAACCCCTCCAAGATGAAGATCAAAGACCACAGACTTCAGTACGGATTACACTTCAACATAAAGAAAACAAAAATCCTCACAGCTGGACCAATAAGCAACATCATGATAAACAGAGAAAAAATCAGTGTTATCAAGGATTTTGTTTTACTTGGATCCACAATCAACACCCATGGAAGCAGCAGTGGAGTAATCAAAAGATGCATTGCACTGGGCAAATCTGGGGCAAAAGACCTCTTACAAGGGTTAAAAAGCAAGATGTCACCTTGAAGACTAAGGTGTACCTGACCTAAGCCATGGTGTTTTCAATCACCTCATATGCATGAGAATGCTGGACAATGAATAAGGAAGACCAAAGAAGAATTGATGCCTTTGAACTATGATGTTGATGAAGAATACCGAAGATACCAATGACTGCCAAAATAATGAACAAATCTGACTTGGAAGAAGTACAGCCAGAATGCTCCTTAGAAGCAAGGATGGTGAGACTTTGTCTCACATACTTTGGACATGTTATCAGGAGGGACCAGTCCTTGGAGAAGGACATCATGCTTGGTAAAGTACAGGGTCAGAGAAAAAGAAGAAGGCCCTCAACAAGATGGACTGACACAGTGCCTGCAACAATAGACTCAAGCATAACAAATGATTGTGAGCATGCTGCAGGACCGGGCAGTTGTACATAATGTCACTATGAGTCAGAGCCAACTGGACTGCACTTAACAACAACAACCCCTCCAACCACACCTCCTCCTAAAATGATATAAAAAGCACTGATCCTTGGGTTCTGGAATCTTCTGACTTGGTGGATATCTTACTCTGTTAGGTTGCTAAGATGACCAAACTTAGGAGTACATGTGAGAAATAAGCAGCCATCAGGGAGCTGCATCCCATTACAACTTCAGATAATCTTCATCTTGCTTCTATACCTTGCATGGAGCCTTTGTTTTAGCCATTCTCACTAATCTGGGAAACCAAAACAGACTTTGTGGTCTGGCCCACAATAACCTATCACATATATGCTCTTATTTCAATCTTCCAAACACTGTATGAGGATACAGAGAAGAAGCTATTATCCCCTGATTGATAGAAAAGGAATGTAAAGCTCAAGGCAGTTAAGTTATATTTCCAAGTTTGTAAAGCTAGAAAATATCTGAGATAGATTCAAATCCAGGTCTTTTGATCCTCAACCGTTAATACTATGGAGTCTGTGAAGGAGGTTGACAGAGTTGTTTGCTTTAGAAGGGCTGGGTGTTGGAGACCTAAACAAATAGTGAACTAGCTGAAATAATTCAAAATTATTTTCCCTTCTTTCTTCAGGTAAAACAATGTCTATCTTTTCCATTTTGTGGACTAACCCATAAATATTTATTGGCTGCACTGCTTGGTTCAGCGTCAACTGTTCATCATGTGCTAAACATAACTCAAGATACAGTACAATGGGGAGAGGCTTGGGAGTGGAGCTTACATAGAGTTGTTTTACAGAGTTCAAAGATGTTGGGAATAAAAATTAAAACAGACATTGGCCCAATAACCTAAAGACAAGATCTGTACTCTTAGGATTATTGTATAGCAAAAAAAAAATATATAGTATTTATGAAGCATTGTTTTCTTTCTCCTAAGGTAATATATCTAGGCAGGCAGCCATATGTCTGTTCTCCCAGGAGTATCATCAATTTATGGTGGCTTAATAGTCACAAATAATGAATTTTACTTTATAATCATATTGTCTTTGGTAAGTTGTGAAGCCTAGAGTGAAATGTGCCAGGCAAAAGGATAGTAGAGAGTATACATTTTAGTGCTAGCAATATATTCTACTCAACAGTACTTAGTGAGTCCTATCATGTAAAAAAAAAAAAAAAAATTAAACCTAGGAAGACTTCTATGCTTGAATGAATTTGTTAGTCTGCCATGAGGAGTAGGAGTATGAAGCACCCAATAAGAGCCAATGTGGATTGGGGATGGGAGTAAGCCTGGGTAGAAGGGTAGATGCCATTTTGTTTGAAGTCTCTCTGACACTGAATCAATTTGAGAAATAATCAACAATGTGGCTAGATATTTATGTGTAATTAGACTTACTTTTTTTAGAAATGAAAGTCAGTGAGAGCTCTCAGCCTTGATCACTCTGGGAGAGGAGAGGGCACCTAAATTGGCCTGAATCTTAAACCATTCACTAATCCACTTAACCTCATTCATTCTAGATATGATCACTAATTTCAGGGCAATTTTGCCTTTCTTTGATTCCTTTTCCCCTTAGTGATACTTTTTATCTTTATGTACAATTTATTTCTTAGTGCCACTCTTTTTCTCTCTTGTTCTCTAGTTCTTGGGAAACTACTTTCTTCTTTTTTGGGGAACAGACCATTGACAATGATAATGTTCTTTTGACTTCAGATATTCCTCAATATTCTTTATAGCTCCCTGGTGTAGTTATTTAGCAATTCAGTGATACTCTGCTAATTCGAGTACCCAAAGAAAAATTATTGATTCAGTGTCTTCTTCCTAATCATAGTTTAAGGTTTAGCTAAAATGTTATATTTTCAGTGCGGCCATCCATGACCCTATTAGAATTAAGTGTCACTCCTTCATCTTGGAGTAACTGGCATAAGATTCTAATAAACTAATTATTATATTGCATTTTATAAGTTTTAATATATCTGTCTTTACAAATACAATGAGAACTTCTTAAGGCAGGGGCCAAATCTCACCCACTGATATAATCCCAGCACCTATTAGAATATTTGTAGAAAAAACTGTTTATGCTGTTTTTGTTAAAACAATGATAAAGAGAGGGTCAAGACAAGTTATCCTTCTCTAGGCAAAGTGTTTGGGCCTGTGTTTTTGTTAGAACATAAACGACTTGGCATTTATGTTTATGGAATAAGTTAAAAATCTGTAATTGTAAATTCATTCTGATTTTAATGAAATCAAAACTCAAAGTGTGAAACTATCCAAATAAATATAATTTTCCCCAAACTGCTTTGATATGAAAAAGGTTCCTTGGCATAGCTCCAATTAACTATCTTAGTCACCCACACAGAAGCAAGAAAGGCTCCTTCCATCTGATTATAAGTTTCTGCAAATAGCAAAAACGCTCAAAGCATTTCTGGTTGTTCTCTATATATGAGCAATTTCATGACCAAGGTGAAATTGAATGGACTGATTCTGTCATTTGTACAGACAGATCTGATGTATGTCTTACTTTTCAAGCTTTAAAATTCCTATTCAATATGGTTTTATTATTAAAAAGAAACCATACAAATATATATATTTAATTGAATTTTTTATATCCAAGGCATGTATTCATAGTTTAATTATAATAGATTAAACTTTAAATATAACACTTTGATGTGTTCTAGTCTGAAGTTCTAAAGTGTATTTTTTAGGGTCTTTGTTTTTAAAATGTCAAGATTTCATTTTATATTCTTCCACTCCATGCCCACTACTGGTACCCCTGCTTCTGTTAATTGTTCCAAACACCTGCTACAAACTCAGCCCCTGAACAAACAAAAACTACAGGGAACTTGACAGCAAAACAAATATACACAGATATAAGGGTTTTATAGAACCTTCCCTCTTACTAAATATGTAAACACTCAGACTGAAGAACAAGATTGTCTGCAGATGTATCTCCTGGCTAATGGGAGGGAAGTCACACACTGAGGACAGTTAATGGAGGCGATGAAGGCATGGTAAACATGTCTGCCTACCCCTTGACATGTTGTTGCAGACGGTTGCATAGACACAAGACAGACCCAGTGAGCTGGCTCATTTTCTATCATGAAGCAAAAGAAGGTAACTCTCCACCATGGGCCAGGGCAGGATATTTCACTGTCCAAGTATAATACAACTGACTGTAGTTTTGAAGACACCCACCCCTCATTATACGAATGAAGAAAATTTCTAGCCCTGGGCATATATCAAGCGTCTCACAGCAAGATTAGAACTTCACTAAAAGTAAGTGCGTGGTCTTTGCCCAGGAGGTGATAAATTTCCTGTGCTAGTAACAGTGAAGACTTGGGAAGTGAGTAAAGAAATGTCTCTAAGCATTTCTTAGGCAAGTCATTAAAGAGCACGTTCGATATAACTCAAATGAAAAAGTAATGTCTGATGGTGCTTGGAAAAGAGAGGGAGGGAGTGGTGGTGCTTTCAGTGGTAACTCAGGGAGGAAGCTGTAATTGATGTTTTCATGACTGAATATAGGCAAAGGAATTGTCTCCAACTCCCTCTGCCCAAAAAACGAATGACGATAGTGGCAAATTTAGGGGGGTGGGGGGTGGGAGGGAAGGAGATCTGTAATGTCTTCCAACAAGAGAATCTAATTTTGAAAAGAAATTTAACACTGAAGCAAAAGAAATTTAACACTGAAGCAAAAGAAATGCAAGCTGGACAATAATTTCTTCTTTAGATATTTTTCTAATTTGAAAAATAAGGAGTTTTCTTAACATGAACAGTTTTCTGTCATCTTTTGTTGTTGTAGTTGCTATATTGTTGTTAGTTACTGGTAAGTCAGTTCTGACTCATAGCGACCTTATAGGACAGGGTAGAATTGTCTCGTAGGGTTTCCAAGGAGTGATTGGTGGCTTTAAATGGCCAGCAGCACCAAGTGCCATTCTGAGTTTCTCTCTGTATAGACATGGAAAGAAAAAGAATGGAGCTTGAGGGGAACAAATAAATAAAATAGAGGTAAAAAGAATAAATAATGTTCCAGAAGAAAATTTTCAAAGAACCATTAAGTGAAAAAGAAGGGTTTTTTTTTATTTTTAGGGAAGTAACTGTCCAGTAAGACCTTCCACTCAGGGAGACGGGTTGGTAAAACGTGCAGAAGCCGAGTGTGACTTGGAAGAATGCCAATGCGAATGCACAGAGGCACTTCTTTGTGTAGTATTGTTTCTACAGGTAAATGCCAAGACTGGCCCTGGGCTAATTGAAATGAGCAGCTGCATGGGTCACATCGGTTTAAGGAGCAAGCATTAACAGGTGCATGGGGGCCACAGGCTTTTCCTTTGTCAATATTGAAGTAAACAGGTAATGCTGTTCATTTGTCTTCTTAAAATGTAAAACTGCAGGCTCGAATTGAAAGCAGCTCTTGGCATCTCCTGTGTGTCTGTCAGTGAGCCCAGGGTGCCTCCAGCTTCCTCAATTCAAAACCAGGCACTCATGTCCAGGAGGAAACAGAAGTTCAGGTGCTGTATCTTCAGGTGTTGATGCTGGGGATGGATCACAAAATCACAGGAACTTCCAGCAGGTGTCAAGTGCTTCCCCAATACAGATTGCATCTTAAAGTTGTTTTTCTTCAAGAGGTCTCTTGTGGGGGGAGAAAACCTCTCTTGCATTTCTGATTCTATTCAGGGCCTCTATAAACTTATCCTTGTTTGCTTGCTTGGGGCCATGAAAAGCGCCAAGGCCAGTCCTGCTAAGTGTTTCATTCCCTCTGTGTCCCTGGCAGTCTCTGTCAAAGAAATTGAGCTAAAATGGTTGTTTGGAGTTAAAAAATTAACATTCTCACCACAAAAACTTAAGGTTGGATCCAGGAAAGAGTCTGTGAGAGGGGTTTAATGACCCATCGAGTCTATAGGGTTTAATTTTAGACCAGAAATATTTTTTGTTTGTGTTTATTAATGTGTGAGATTTTTAAACAGAGGAAGAAAGGGAACTGAGAGATATAAAATAGAATCATAAAGAGATGATTTTATCATCAGGGACATAGCCATTTTAACTACACTGAGTTGGAGTGTTCAGGGGTACATAAAGGTTTCATCTCCGTCATAGGTTCTTGTAATGGATTGAATCGTGTCCCCCCAAAATGTGTCAACTTGGTTAGGCCATGTGTAGTTGTCTTCCATTTTGTGATTTTCCCATGTGTTATAAACCATAATCTCTGCCTGTGGTTAAAAGGATTATTCAGGTCACCTCCCTGATCCAAAAGGGAGTTTCCCTGGTGTGGCCTGCACCACCTTTTATCTCTCAAAAGATAAAAGGAAACGGAAGCAAGCAGAGAGTTGGGGATCTCATACCACCAAGAAAGCAGCACCAGGAGCAGAGTGCGTCCTTTGGACACTGGGTCCCTGTGCCTGAGAAGCTCCTCGACCAGGGGAAGATCGAGGACAAGGAATCTTCCTCCAGAGCTGACAGGAAGAGAAAGCCTTTCCCTGGAGCTGACGCCCTGCATTTAGACTTATAACCTACTAGATGGTGAGAAAATAAATAAATTTCTCTTTGTTAAAGCCATCCACTTGTGGTATTTCTGTTATGGAAGCACTAGATAACTAAGACAGTTCTCATTCCAAACCACTTGGAATTTTACCATTGCTGGGGGGCGGATTGAATAAATGTTTCTTCTCCTCTCCACAGCTTCCTACCTTAGCACTCTGACAAGTCTGCTACTTCACCTAATGCATGGCTTGTTTTCTTTTACATTCCATGCATGAAACAATACCGAAAGAACTAGAACTTGTCTGTTTTGCCTTCATATTAGGAGTCACTTTGTACCAAATTTACAAAAGTTTATATGGCTCACCTAGGCCCTGCCACAAATCCCAAGAAGGATTATTAATAAAGCTAATAAGAAACGTCTTCTTGTTGAATATCAGGTGAAGCAAAAGAAAACACATTACCACAGCTTGGGAACTTTACCCTCCACAGAATTTCTCTCCTCTTCCAGCCAGTTTAAAACAAAGCCGTGGAGCATAACTAATATTTAAAAGAAACATGGCATATTTTTGGTTTTGCTTTATTTTGGTTTTAATGAAGAAAGGGTTGTTGGCATGTGAACAGGCAAAGACTACTCTAATTTTTATTCCTTCTACTAGAATCATGGGTATTCTCCTAGTCCACTTTAATATTCACTTATTGTGGGGAACATTTAAAGGTGAATGAGGGTGGGCACAGTTCATAGTAGCCTCTGAATATGACCGAGAGGGTGAATACCCTTGATTTGTGGAATCAGTACCACTTGTAGCAATCTCGTTTAGACCAATCAGCCAGGAAGCTCAGCTACCCATTTGTCTCTGTGGGCTCTCCTGAAATCAGGGACATCTGCTTTCCACTAGCTATACTCTAAATTGAACCTTGCTTTATGCTAGGTCGGAGCCCTTGTGACACAGTGGTTAAAACAATCGACTGCTAACTGAAAACTCAGCAATTCAAAACCACTAGTGGCTCAGTGGGAGAAAGATGTGGCAGCCTGTTTCTGTAAAGATTTACAGCCCTGGAAACCCTACGGGGGCAGTTCTGCTCTGTCCTGTAGGGTCACTGTGAGTTGGAATCTACTCAATGGCAGTGGGTTTGGTTTTTGGTTTGGGTTAATCTAGGTTAATTTTTTTCCTAAATTGTCTTTGGCCTCATCAGCCTCTCTGGCACATTATTGAGTACTAGAGCCAAGAAGTAAATTCTGGAACATTCCAGGATTGTGTAAACTTTCCAAGATGGTAAAGTGCATTGTCCAGTTGATTGATTAATTCATCAAACTTTCATTAAGCACCTATTATGTGCCAGACACTGTTATAGATCCTGGATAAATTTTAAGATGGTCACAGTCCAGTTAAAGGTACCAAAAAATGTATAACAGTAATGTTAGTGTGTAGTAAAGAAACATTAAAGAGGGTGTACCTAACTCAGGCTTGGAGAATTAGACATGATTTCCCACATGTAATTTCTTTACAGCAGGCACTTGGCAGGCAACTAGGTATTCCCTAGGCAGACAAGAAACATTGGGACAGTCCAGGCATAACAGCATAGGCAGAAACAGGAGTTATTATAGAGCATGTCTGTTTAGGGAAGAATGAGAAGTTGAGTGTGGCTAGGGTATAGAGCGTATCATGGTGGGATAGAAGACGAGTCTGGAAAGAAAGATGCGGCCATGTTTGTTATTCCAGGATTTGGAAAACTATGGAATCTTAAATTTTAACTTGAAGCAGTGGGGTGTCAAACAGATACGAGCCAATCTTTAGCTCATTACTCCATGGAACGAAGAAAAGTGTTGCTAAAAAAAGAAAAAAGCCAAAAGGATAACAGTGAATGATAAAATCGTCTATAATATATATATGACAAATACGGTAATCTAGAAGAAAATAATATGAAATACATAAGTCTGACACACGCATTGAAGATAAAGATGATATTCGTTAGAGTATGTTCTTTTCCCTGGCAATACTGTTTTTATATAATGGGCATTTCCCTCCCTCAATGTAGCCACCAATTCAAACAAAACATGTACAATCAACACTGGCTGGATTCCTACCACTAGGTGCATTTCTAATGTGCTTTTCATTTATCTTTCTATTATGTATTCTAGTTGGCTACAGATAGTAAGGGACAGCATATGAAACATGGGCTAAATGTTCCCTTCTGTGTTGTTTGTAGCACAGATAGGGAAATCTTTTTAAGAAGCCAGAAAATAACATTGACATATCAAAAGGTATATGAGCTATGATTTTTATCCAAGAAATAGTCTTGCAGAATAATAAAAATTGTTTTGTGCTTTTATTTTTTAAAATAACCTTTTTCTTTGTTTTGAGAGATAATAGATTTGGTAGAATCGATGGAAAATGATAGCCATTCTCAACTTGAATTTTCTCTTTTATTTGATCCTATAATGATATACCAGGCAATCAGCTAGGAAACTCACCTGTACCACCCAGTTTTGATCCATTTTCCCAGGCCTTTTAAGCCAGGCTGCCATATCCCTGAACCCTACCAGATATGCTCATAAAGGTAATGCTAAATTACTTCTGGGAGAGATTGATCTTGGGTAATCACCCAGCTGCTGCTTCCCACTTCCCCCTACACCAACTCCATTTATATTCTGGAATGTATTCTTATTGTTCTTACTTGGCTATCCCATATCTTAGCTCTTACCTTGCCCTCAATACTTGCTTTTGGTCTCCTTAAAGTTTGATTTCCTGATAGGTTGCCTCCCCAGTTCATTTATTTTCCAAAACTCTGTGTTCACCTTTTGTTTTGATCTCTCTATTGCCTTAAATAAAAACTCTTCTCATTAGCTACTAAAAACCAAACCAAACCCATTGCCATTGAGTAGATTTGGAGTCACAGTGACCTATAGGATAGTGTAGAAATACCTCATAGGGTTTCCAAGGAGTGGTTGGTGGATTTGAACTGCTGAACTTTTGGTTAGCAGGTAAGCTCTTAACCACTGTGCCACGATTAGCTCCTAGCCCAGTGGAAACAAATTCCCCAAGTATGCCAGCCCCCCACCCCAGGGTGGCATTCAGACACCTCCAAGTGGACAAAAAATAGAAAATTGTACCTAGAGGATAGTCATTAATTAACAAGTGGCTTCGACAAGAGTCAGCTGTGGGGTCAGTTTGATATATGCAGCTGGCTGGCATAAGAGAGAGTCTGCAAAATATGCCAGGGAAAGGTGGCTATATTTAAGCAATTGGGGGGGACATGCTCAGAATTCTAAAGAATCTTAGCATAAGTAGAAGATATACTCACACTTGTGCTGGATCAAATTTCAACATGACAGATACGGACACATACGTTCACTTCCGACAAGAGAAAAAAATCAGCCTACACAAACATTGTGGGAATTCCCAGGAATGTGCAGAAAATACCTGTGGTCCATAGTGGAACCATGCAAATTGGCCATGAATTAGTAAAGTTGCTTTTTCATTAGGAAAACGAAGCATGATAGCATACATAAAATAGCAACAATATAAGACATACTCATTAGCTATAGCTCTTAACACATTTCTCACCAGGCAGAACACTGTGTGCACTTCTGAAATCCACAACCAAAAATATGTGTGATAAGCATCAAAAAAAGTTCCAAGGAAAGCCACAAAGATTATCCACGTTTTGGAAAATATGACCTTTGAGGAAAGGTCAAAAGATTGGGGATTATTCTGGGTGAGGAACGATTTTGAGGTGATCTATGAGTGTTTTAAGGTTCTTATTCAGGGAACCATTGATAAGCATTTTTATCTATCATGGGTGAAAGGCCTGAGAGAAGGGAAAAGGCTAAGAGTGAAACACAAAAGGATTTAGAATTGTAAGAAGAGATACTGGATGAAGAGGAGAGGACTGTCAACCTTTGGAAAGGACTACTTAGTCTCCTTTCAAAGCCTGAGGGGAATCTCAGTAACTGGGCATTTAATGTGTGTATTCTGTGAAGGCCAGGGATGCACTAGCTATTCCTCTTGAGAAAATGAAGTCTATGTAATGACCTGGTCAACATTTTATTGAAAGGGTTAAAAATTGACTTTATGCATTTAGTTTACACCCTTACTTTGAAGGAAGACTGTAAGTAATCCATAACGCTGATGCATTACCATCTGTCACTGTACTTCACATGGCTCAGTGTATGTGAAAGAACTAAGTAGACAAATGAAATCGAAAATTTCAGAATCATCCATTCCATCCAGTTTCAGCCTCAATAACCTTTAGAAGGACAAGTGAAAAAAATGGTTTTGAGAGGGTAAAGACATTAAAGGATAGTTCTTGGGATCATGGAGGACTAATGGAATCTTTGGGAATTCTAGTTAGAACTCAATTTTGGTGCTAAGTAAGAAGGCAACCTGAAATGATACCTTAATTCAAATCAAAATTTTGGGTTAGGGTAAATACATAATGTATCACTGATTTGTTTGATCTGTTAGTCCTGTTTATTTTACCCATTTCAGATTAAATTTGGTGTTCTAAATGAGCTTGTTACACTTGAGAAGGTAAGATCTACCTTATGATTTAAACAGGTTTCCTAAGTAATGCAATTTAAAGAGTAAAGAGTGTGTTACCTTTACCACTCAGTGCTCAAATATCTATTTTCTTTAGGTTCTTCACCATGAATTTTCTTTTAAAATATAAATACTTGTATTTCCAAGTTCTATCCCACAGGCAATTCAAACACAATGAGTCTAAAGCTCATCTTCTTGCCTAATGATCTACCACTCCCTCATGTACTGACCACTTTCCAAGTGTCTTTGAGGTGTATCTTTTCCCCAGCTCTACTCTATTGCTATTAAATCCTCCTTCTTTTCAACTGGCTTCACCTGGTCTCCCAGCCAATGGTCTCAGCTGCCTCCACTCCAGCTTTCAGAAGGCCAGCAGGCTGAAGTTTCTAAAGCATAAATCTGATTGTGCCTTCCTGTGCCTGGTAATCCTTCAGAGGCTCCTTGTCTTTTATGGCAGTGGTCTCCAAGCTTTGATGAATGGAGGCAGATCCAAGGCATAACAATATAGCTAATGAGTCAGAATATCTGGCACACACACACATATACGCATATGTATATATACATGTATTTTATAATCTCCACAGATTTAGAGACCACTATCCAATTTTTTTTTTTCTTTTTTTATCCAGTAGGATAAACAAGGCCCTTTATCATTGGAGTTTAATCTGTCACTGCTCTATACGTTAATTGCAGTTCCTTAAACCCAAAGGCTCTCTCCCATTTTGATGTCTTTGTGCATTCTTGGAATGATGCTTCTTCTTTCCCTAACCCACTGGAAGCACTCCTACTTTCTTCTCAAGACTTAGCTAGCCGCTTTTTCTCAGAATCAGTCACTAATACTCTCAAGGGTAGATACTCCTTAGGTACTCCCTCCCCTGTGCTCCCAGAGTTACTTGTCCGTACTCCAACAATAGCACATTATAATGAAGCTTTTCTTTTTAAATTTTTTCTTTTTTATTTGCTTCCTCCACAGACTGTTAGCTACTTGAGAGTGAAAAGTGCATCTTGTATATCTTGGAGCCTTTGTATCTCTTTCCTCCTTAGTCTCCAGCCCTTTTCTCTCCAAGCTCTTGGATGTTGCAGAGTGAATGGCATATAGAAAGTACTAAAGTGTTGCTAAAAGCTTCTGGGTGGTGCAAATGGTTAAAGCACTAGGCTGCTAGCTAAAAGGTTCAAACCCACCCAGAGGTACCATGGAAGACAGGCATGGCAATCTGCTGCTGAAAGATCACAGCTTTAAAAGCCCTATGGAGCAGTTCTACTCTGCACACATGGGGTCACCATGAGTCAGAATCATTCCATGGTAACTAACATGGTAACAGGATAGGAAGGAAGGAAAGGGGATGGGAGGAAATACTCTTGAGATGGCATCTTAGAATTTAACTAATTATCAGATTAATGTGTCTGCTGACTAGAGAATCTATAGCACTTAGAATCTGGACAAAGTGAAGTATAAGATTAGGTTGGAGAGTAGTTATGAATAAAACAGACAGGCACAAGGTTGAAACCAGACTTTGGATCCACAACCAAATAAAATAAAGTTAATGGATTCCACAAGTATATATACATATGCATGTTATATTTAAATAATAATTGCATATTTAATAGGGAAAACAATATGAAGTGAGTGACTGTTTCCCCAAGTAAGACAATAAAAAACAAAACTTATTAGCTACCATCACCATATTTTCATAAAAGAAAGGCTATCTGCATACTAAAAAAGTAGGAAAGGTAAATATCAGATTAAAAAACTATAGTTGAGTAAATAGAGTTGTGTCAAATTTACATAAATATTACGGCTGTTTTTTCTTCATTATCCAGACCAAAGAAAACTTTGTAGATCAGGAATGATCTTTAGACAAGATTTTGGGATAGGCAGACTTTCAAGACTTCTTTTATATCCAAAGCAGGGATCTGACATTATCTCTTCAAGGTGAAATAACCTTGAATGGCCTGACATTTGCACAGTGGCTTTCTTTTTTATCTGTCTGTAGTTCTAACTAATTACTTGAAAATACCTTTGCTATTTCCCTGCATCTTTCTGCCTATATTGTTTTATGATAGTGTAATAAGAACTTAGCCTTCCACACTGACCATATATAAAATTGGATAAATTGTAATATTCTAGTGGAAAAGCTAACTTTATGTTGAAAACTCAGCCTAAGAGTTTTGGGCTGTGCAAGATCAGAGGGAGTATAAAGCACAAGCACTAGATGCTTTACCTTCTGGCTTCTCTCGTTAAGGGATTGTGCGTTCTCATGTGACGGGATGGAGCTGAATTGGGAGAAGTGATGAGACCATAACGTTGGGTCTTATAAACTGTGTGCAAAAATTTTCTCCTTGGAATCAGGCTAATGCTGACATCATATGAAGTACCAATACAGTTTCCTAAATTTCTGCAAGCCAAGCATATCAGTTTGGGGTGGTTTTTGACTGCATGTACCTGAAACCCAATCATAGTGACCGGATGTCCAGATAAGCAGCCTCTGCCCTCCTGCAGAGCCTCCACAATTTCATCAGTGCCCCAGGTACCTTTTGATTGTGATTTCATTCCTCTGATCACCTGTTATTTAGATGGCTGCTCCACCTCTAGCTCCCATTTGTAATGCAGGCAGGAAGAAGAAGGAAACAAGGAGGAAGGGGTAGTGCCTGTAACAGGAAAACGAAAAGTTGCCTAGAAATCCCCCACTGATTCCTCTTTACATCTCATAGATTAGAACTCTGTCAAATGGCCTTCCCTCGATGCAAAGGAAGCTGGGAAATGAAGTTTTTTTGCTTAGGCACAATGCTGCCCCATATAAGTTAGTAAGAATGAAAGGAGGAAAGTGTACTGAGTGGGCAACTAACAAGATTCGCCACACCAACCAATAGCATGAATGTTGCATTTTTCCTTAAAAGTCCAAAGAATTTCTGAAGCAGGACTATCCGTCCGCACTTTCACATGAAATATAGTTTTCCTGACATCCACGGGTTCATCAGGGAGGGGACATCCTTTCTTTTTTCTCTCTCTCTCTTTTCTATGTCTGTTTGCTACAGTAACTATAATCATTCGCGGTAGAAAATCCCCAAATCTTGGTCATGCTTGACTTTTGTCCCCCTCGTCCCTTCCCATTCCATCAGCTGTCAAGTTTGGTACACATCGCCTTTTCTTTATTGCTTCTCCCCTCCCCCCTTCTTAAAAAAATTCTCCGGTGGTGACTATGCCTTTTAGGTGCTTTACTCTTGGTTTTCACAACTGCCTCTTGTCTAATCTACCAGCATCCCCTCTTGTCCCTCCTGAGCTTGTTCTACTGTACATTTCAGTTTGAGTTGTTGAACTTTGGCATTCATTTTGCTATATGTCTATTCAAAATTTTCAATGGCTTTCTATTCCCTATCAGCTAGATGGGTCACCGTGAAATTAATTGGTGAAATTAAGCGTTATCCCTGTACAAACATCAACATTCCTTCGACTTCCAGTGGCTCTTCAAGAATGAATGCAAACATCTATTGCGAAGCTTTCACTGATGTCTCCTGAAAGAACAAATTACTCTGTCCTCAGTGCTTCCACGGCACTTCGTAGATATGTTTACTTTCTAAGTTATTACCTTGTATGTAAGAAGTATTTGCTTGTCTCCCCTCAAGTGCAGGCACTATTCATTACATTCCATATAGGACATGGCAGAGTACCCTGCATTCAGTAGGGGCTCAATAAATGTCTGTATGACTGACTAGATGGATGTAGTTATTATTGCGTCCATCTTGCTAGATATCAGGCACATAGGCTGCCCGGTGTGAATGCTAGGCACAGATATGGCA
This sequence comes from Elephas maximus indicus, assembly GCF_024166365.1. Taxonomy (NCBI): domain Eukaryota; kingdom Metazoa; phylum Chordata; class Mammalia; order Proboscidea; family Elephantidae; genus Elephas; species Elephas maximus. Next base: position 75,413,590 of record NC_064822.1, read on the forward strand.
ACTCAATGAGAAAAACGTCTGGGACCATAGGAAGGCAATAAAAAAAATGATCTTACTATCCAATATTCCTGACTGTGTCTGGATCACCAATTTCATTTTCTTTCTGAATTTCAATATTTCTCTTAGAAGGAATTTCTCAGTTTCCTTGTTGAATGCTCATCTGTAACTGTTATTCTTTGCATCATATCTGCCTATTGGACCATAAACCAAGCCTGATGTTCGCCCTTGCTGATTAGCCTCCATTGGGCAAGCAAGACATAAAAGACTCTGAGAGAGTTTTGGAATAATAAAAATATAGTAGTAATAATAATTTGAATGCTATGTATCAGGCATTATGCTAAGTGCTTGACAGAGATTATTTAATGTTCACAGCAACTTTACGAAGCAGGTATTATTATCTCCATTTTACAGATGAGAAAACTGATATCAAGGAGGCTAATTTCTCCAAATTCACTGTCTGCCTGATGTCAAAGCTAATTCTGCTAGCCACGATATTTAAGGTCTCAAATGCTTGCGATGGAAAAAAAAATTAAGGGTTAATTGATGCTAAGAAAATTGTACTTTGAGTTAAAAAACAATTAAGTTTACATTAAAAAGTAATCAAGGTCTACACAAACCTGATGTCAGTATAACACAAATATGGTCTTGTCCAAAATCCTTAATTAAGAGTGAAGTAAACTCTTCCAGGTATAGGCGATTAAGTCATGGTCTCAGCTCTTGACTTATTCTGTCTCTTTAATCTCATTTTCTCAGTGTCTAACTAATGTTGTAAAATACTGATTCGCTCCTCCTAAGTGATTTCTGTTACTGCTGCTTTTACCCTGCATTTGTTTGGCCTCTGTAATTTTCAGGTTGAGTACCCTTTTCTGGAAGAGTTCACCTTTTGCTCGCCTGTGTTGTACTGCACACTGCATTTCTCTCAAGCCCTTTATTTTTGCCTTTCTGGTTTTCTAAGGTAGTGTCTTTCAAAACAAACTTTTTTGATCAACACCTCCAGTAAGAACCACACACACACACATGCACTCAAATACTTGAAACAGAACCTACCACTAAATTTACCTGCAACGCGGTTGAGTCTATGAAAACTATGACTCTCTAATTGTACTCAAAAGTGGGAACATTAATACAATGTCTACAAAAGTGCTGTAATAAAAAAAAGCTAACTATAATGGTATATGTGGACTGTTTGTTCTATTGAATGTATGCCTACCTACTTATACGGTGTAAATTTGTATTTTTGTCTCTATTTTCTAAAAAGAGATTAAATATAGAGAACCGTAAATCAAATCATACTGAGAACACAAAGTGCTAATCAACACAGGTGATAATGCATGATAGTCAATCAGAAAGAGGGTCCAATAATTTGTACATGAAAGAGGATAATCCAAATGTCCTAATAAGAAATTTGACTGCATAAGTTCGATTTCTTAGGAGATAAAAATCTCTAAATGATCCTATACCTCATAACGATCTAGTAAAATGGTATACACAAGTTTCCAATAATGCTAACACCATCCATTTAAGGAAAAGCATTGAGTTACAGTAAATTATAGCCTCTGTGAAAGATGTTGACTTAAAAAGTCCCATTTATGTGACAAAGGAAGCATGATTATTAAATGATTGGCATACTGGCTGCCCCCTGACTAAGTTTAAATCACCCTGGATGAAGCAACTAATTCTCATATCCAACCCAGATTCACCTAGTGAACACAACTGATTCTGTAACCTCAGCTAGTCTGAGACGATATTCTCTAACCTCAAAAGGAATGAGTTGCTATTAATGTACCTTTATGAAGATATCAAGCAAAATATAGAAATATTAATTTAAATTCATGAGAATTTGTATTACAATTTAAGTATGCTAAAAAATAAGTTTTCTTCACTCATTGTGAGAATTTCTATATGTTGTTAAAGTACTTAAATCTTCCTATTTAGAATTTTATTAAACGTTTAGAAGAATTTGACTAAGATTCTAATTAATGTTTAAATGGTTGAACCTGCTTTGTTAAATTTACAAGTTTTGCTTTATTAGCTGTTAAAATGGTGTACAAATAGAGAAATTGCATTTATTAGAGTAGTATGTTTAATAAATTGGCCATTAAACAAAGAATAAGTAGCAGCGAACATTATTTTTCAGGCACTGAAGTCTCTCAGGCAGAAAAAAATGTAGAAATGCATAATATGGTGTTATTCACATCATAGATGGTCAATGATGTTTTTCATAAAGTTACTTACTTTCTCCAAAAGGGGAACTGCTTATTTTTTTATCCCATATTTTCTTCTACGTGGTCTCTGTGGCTTCTCCCAGCTCCAGCTACTATTCGTACTAAACTGAGGACACTTTAAACACAATACAGGGATTATAGGTCAAGGTTAGCTTTTAGACAATCCAGCATCTCCACCAAATTTTGGGTGTAAAAAAGTGGATATTCTTAATGATGGTTTAGGATGTCATGCTGTACTTAACCTAGACTGGGGTCCATGGGTAGTTGCAAATGGTTAACAGGCTCAGTTTCTAGCCTAAAGTTTGGCAATTCAAGTTCACCCAGAGATGCCTCAGAAGAAAGGCCTGGCAATCTATTTCTGAAAAAAAATCAACCATTGAAAACCCTACGGAGCACAGTTCTACTCTGACACTCTTGGAGTTGCTGTAAGTTGGAACTGATTCCCGGCAAATGGTTTTGGTTCTCATACAACTAAAATTTCCTCAGGCTTGCATGAGAAACAAACATTTTTATGAAACTCAATTTGACCGTGTTCCTTCATGATCATCACAGCTCTGAGCTCTTCAGTTTAAGCTCTGGTTATGTACTGAAAATAGAGGAAAACTCTTGTGTAGTGGAACTTCCCATTAGGAAGCCCAGTCTGGAATCAGGCAAACTCAAACATATTCCAATATATAGAAGTGAGAGAGGTGATGGTAGCAGGTAGTCAAAGCAGTGGAATGAGAAAGGTTTTGGATCTCTTTCTCTGGTAATATGAGGTTGTAAATAACTGCATTTTGCTCTGATCTATGTTAAAGATAAGGAGCCCTGCTGGTGCAATGGTTAAGTGCTAGGCTGCTAACTGAAAGGTTGGCAGTTGGTGGGTACCAAGCAGCTCTGAGGGAGAAAGGCCTAGAGATCTCTTGTAAAGATTACAGCCTAGAAAACCCTGTGGAGCAGCTCAACTCTGCTACACAGGGTCGCTATGAATCAAAATTGACACCACAGCACCTAACAACAACAGCAGCAGCAATGTCAATGTCAAGGGCAACTGCTATATACCCATTGTTTCAGTTCAGCACTGAGCTCTTACTAAAGAGTTACTTAGATATTTGACAGCTAACCTAGACCTAGCATCCTCTACAGCTGGTGAATTTTAGACCAGTGAACACATAGCTTGACACAGATTGCTCTTCTAGGGGCTTCAATTTTGTTTTGCTCTCATCTTGTGAAAGCCAGTTATGACATATCAAAGACAGGTAACATACTGATTTCATTATCTTGACTTTTGAGACTGGTCTAGAGTCACTATAGCATGTTTATCCTGACTATGGCATTCTACTCTGAGTTATTCTCTTCTGTGCTGACCACCTTGTGTTCCATGTACTGTTAACCAGGGATCCTCTATTCTTAGTACCCTGGATTTGCAAGTTCAAATAAATGCCTTCATGACATGCTTGAAAGAAAGAGCTCCTAAACAAACTGCATCTAGGGAAATATGATCTATCTCCTTCCCAACTGTCATTTTAATAGGGGACTTTAACTCTGAAATATTTGCAATGTTTGCTTAAGCACAGATAACTCCTTGTTGTTGTGTGCTGTCGAACCGGGTCTGAGTCGTAGTGAACCAATGGGACCGTAGGACTGCCCCATAGGATTTCTTAGGCTGTAAACCTTACGAGAACAGATTGCCAGGCTTTTTCTCCCAGAGCAGCTGGTGGGTTCCAATGACCGATCTTTCAGTTAGCAGTCAAGGGCTTAACCATTGAGCCACCAGGGCTCCTTAGATAACTCCTAGTTTTTGGCTTTTCTTGGGGACTATAATATTGTCATCATCATCAGCAGCAGCAACAATGACAACCCAGCTGTGTGTACTTTGCTTAATGTAAGCCCATGTGTGCCTCGCTTACTGACAACCCCATCAGAGATAATATAGCACAGTGTTTCAGCATGGTGGCTCTAGAGTCAAACAAGCTGTATTTAAATCTAAGGGTCACTACTTATTAGTTGTATGACTTTGGGCAAGTTAGTTTTTTTTTTTTCCCCCTGCTTTTACGGAGAATCTGTAAATTAGAGATAATAGTACTATGTCACAGAGGTGTTCTGGAGATTACATGGACATGGAAGGCTGCCTGGTACATGGGAAATGTTCATTAAGTGTTAGCTATTATTAAAAATAACTGATGATGAGTCATATGATAATGTTACACATTACAAACAGGCTGTTTTTATTTTATATAATTTAGTCTCTTCTCTGGAAATAAGGTAAAAAAGATTTGGATAATATATTATCTGAATGTCCCTCACTCCCACTTTTTCTTTGTACTGTGCCCATTGAATTTGGTACAGTTAACTGCAACCACCTTGCCCATAAAGCTGAAATATTCTGTGATCAGCTCTGCTGTACCAATATCATGAGTATTCAGCTCCTCAGCCCAGAATACTAATTGTGTAAAAAGTGCAATGAATTGCAATTCACTTTTCATTGAATGATCTGAACCAAACACAAAACCTAGTTGATCCAAGATGATTTCAGCTTAACAATTTTGTGCATTACGTGATATACACACCCAAAACAGGATCTTTGAATTTAACATACTTACTTTCTCAGAAAACAGAATTCTTTTAATTAAACATTTTTTAAAAATTTCAGTATGTGTAATTGTTAACATCTGCTATGTGTTACCAACAGATGTTTCTTGCTTACCTAAGGGAACTGTTAGAATTATTCTATAAGCTTATTGGAATGGCATTTACCAAGATAGCTGAGAAACTTTAGTTGGTGACTTTGTATGCAGTATTTGGTATTTCTTTAACTCTCTTCCCCTACTGCCGCCAGTCCTCACACACCCTCAGTGCTGCCCACCAAAAGCAAAAATGCCTTTTTGGGGTATGTTTGTAAAACTAATAATGATGAAGCATATTTTTGTCTTTATGAAAAGTTACTGAAATTACATTTTGTGTCTGCCAAAGAATTTCCTATTCACTTTAAAGTGTTTGAACAGCTAATTCTTGCAGTGTTTAATATAACCTAACCTATTGCCATTGTGTCTGTTCCAACTCATAGGCACCCTATAGGACAGAGTAGAACTGCCCCATAGGGTTTCCAAGGAGCAGTTGGTAGATTCAAGCTGCAGACCTTTTGATTAACAGCCAGGGCTCTTAACTACTGCTACCAGGGCTCCATGTTCAACATAGAAGTCTGAAACCTTGTGCCTAAATGTAAAACTATACTTTTTAGCAAGCTAATACCCTTCTAATAAGTTAGTTTCAAAGAAAGCTGTAGTAAAAATGAGTTTTTATTATATTTATCTGAGCATTGGTAAGGTGGTATATGCAGTAAGCTTTCTGAATTCTCCACTTATGATATGAATCACACAATTACCTACAGGCATGGGTTAAATATGATACTGGGTTCAGCCAAATAATGGGTCAATTGCAAACAATGAATAAAGAGAGGAAGCTCAATTTATAACGGCTGTTTCAACAGAGCCCTATTGTGATCATAGTGATCCGAGGGTGACTCATTAATTAATTGATGTTCTTTTTTATTATGTGCTATTGAGTTAATGAGTAATTTGCGTGAGATAATTCTCTGAACACATTGATTACTTGAGATATTTTCTGGAGCTTTCATACCAATGACACGCTGAATAGGTAGAAGATGGTATTCGCTTTTGTGTGCTCATTATTAGCAGGCTTGAGATGAGTGCAAACAAATGAACAGATGCTTTAATATTATCCGATGTGTGAAGTACCCTGTCTTCCCAGAAGGAAGCTGAGTACTGAGGACAAGGCTTGTTGCATAGTAGGTACTCAATAAATGTCAACTGAAATAACAGCTATATTAAACCTTTGCTTCCTATTACCTTAAATTGCATTAAATCATATTTTAAAAAATATTTATAATGGCGTTTTTAAGAAAAAGTAATAATGGAAAAAGCTTTTGCTAAGATTGTATTCTGTGTTAATGGGCTATTACAATAAACATGCAGATTGTTTTGGTAACTTACTGAAGTGAATACTAAACATGTTTGGCCTGTATCATTTCTATGAAATTGTCTCAGTGAATATTCACAGAGTGGTTTGCCTGAAGTGATAGTTAAAAGGAAACCACTTGTGAATGGTATGTTTTATTTACAGATATAATTTTCAGCACCCTGTTACAGTTAAGGCACACCTTTCTTCCTTGAAAATGTACAATTTAGCTGAATTTTTGTGTTCTAATTCATGAAATAGGAAATTTGAAATTTTGTCTGACAATAGCAACACAGTTGCTTTCAGAAAGATCACTTAAAATTTACATAAATGTATACAATTACACCCAGCAATTGCTACCTTCATTTTTGACATTTTTTCCACCCTCACAAAAGCAAATCGTAAACTATCTGGAGCTCAGACATGCTAAATACAACATTTGGAGAAAGCATTTGAAGTAGTCTATGCTTGTTATGATTTACGTTTAGAAAGTAAATATTCTTACACACGTTTTATCCTTTTTCATGAACTTAATGTATTTTAATGTATGCTTTGTAGATATCACCTTATATTCTGCCAATTAAGTGCAATGAAACAGTGTAATACCCTTTTTATTAAAAACATAAATCCAAATATAAAAAACAAATGAAAGAATCCAGCAGATATTTATTAAGCAAGATGAAAGTGAAATTACAAACACAGGTCAGCTTTTAAACTCAGCCAGCACTCTGGTGGAGTGGAGGGGCCGGGTCCTTCATCGTAGGCAGTCTACATGTGATGCATGTTAGGAATGGAGCTTTCGATTCTTGAGAAATCAAAGCTCCACTGGAGGTGTCCTACTGGAGGCATCAGATAACAAGCTAAGTGACTTCAGGGCTACACAACACAAAGAGAAAAGTTGACAACAATTCAGGGACTTTGAGTAGTCAAGACAATTAGCTTAGTACTTCAGGTCAGAAATGCTACTATTTATGGGCAATTAGCTGTCAAATGGCCTACAACTGAAAAATGGTATCTGTCTTGTTTCACAATTTCATGGAGATTAAAGATAATCTAAGAAGATTAAGGCCTTAATCTTTAAACCAGGTGAGTAATTTTGTTTGTAGAAAAAGCAGAAGAATTAATTTCTAAATGATTAAGCAAAAGCAGTAAAAACCTTGTTTAATCTTTGGGTGGCAAGGATAGTTATACAGCCTCAAGAAGCTGAAAGAATTGTCTTCCCAATTTACAAGTATTTTGACATATTGATAAACCTATGCAAAACTGTTTACATCTAAAAATCATTTGAAAAAGATACTGATGGTTCCAACTTTACATCCACGTGAATTTTAAACGCCTTTCAAAGGGGACTAGTAGGGTGCCAGCCTTCTGGAAGCCACTTCTTCCTTGTCCTCTCCTTTTTCGTTTGTTTTGTTTTGCTATGCAAGTCTTTTCATGAAGCAAATGCAAGGCTCTAAGGCTAAAATAATATTTGTTTTTGAAATTGTTTCTTCAGTATACTTCAAATCTGTGGGACATGTGACTTGAACACTCTTAACCATGAAGCATTTGTAAAAATACATATCATTCACTTTTCACAGAACCATTTTCTTAAGAATGAGAGGCAATATCCAGATTCACATGCATGTTCATGATAAAGCTCTGTTTTCAAACAACTCAAATCCACACCAGCATTATTTTCAGCTTAATATTTTGGCCCCAAACCAAGAATTCAGGTATAACAATTAATCTTTATCTGTAATGTATATAGTGGCAGGATAAAATATGTATGCAAATAACACTGGGAAATATTTTTTTCCTATACAAGTGACCAAGAAGAAAAAACAAAACCTACAGCACTAACTTTGCTCTAGTAAAAACATGCTTCACTATGCCTGTGCAGAGTTAGATTTTGCTGAAAAGTAATTCTGATTACAGGGTGCAGAAACAAAGGAGCAAAGCGTGAGCAACCACGAAGAGAAATTATATTTTCATTTTTATTTCCTTAATTGTAATTTAAATAATCTTTCTCCTGATTCTAGAAAGCTTTCTTCTTTATCAGCTATCATGTAGGTAAGGGAATAATAGTTCACCTTTAAAAAATAAAATGACAGATTTCAGCCTAAGTGAGATGTATTCTGAGTGGGTAATTACGTACTTAAAGAAAGGAATGAGAGAGTAAGACACGTCAAACTTTTAAAGTGTTCATTTTTTGAACATTACAGTGAATGGCAGGAAAATACAGAAAAATATATAATCGCTAGTTTTCAACTTTATATCAATCCCTTTGTTTCTCTTCTTCTAGAAGATTCCATGGGCATTATTTTGCTCTGACCACACATAATCTCACTGCTCAAATAGATCATAGCTTCTATGTCCATTAACATGGGTTCAGTAGATTCACACTTAAATCTTTTTAGTGCCATAAATTTATTAAGCCATAAAGTTACTAAACCCCTAGCCCCTGTGGAGAGACCTGGGCAAAATTTGTATAAGAAATTTAACATTTTTCAGTTATGTCAAAGTTGTGGTAACAGTTCTTTAAAGTAACCCTTTGGAAAAATTTCACACAATACCCAAAGGCACTAGTTCACATAAAGGGTGAATGGCTGCAAAACAAAAACAAAGCCATTGTATAGTTAAAGAGCACCAAAAAAAAAAAAAAAAAAGTATTTAAAGGATAACGGTTAAGCATTAAAGTTATTCTAAAAATGGCACTTTTCACGCTGGTATAAAACGAAAGTGCTTTGAGATGAATTTTTATGCATTTTTTTTTAAAGCTGATCTTTAACCCCCTGAAAATAGGGGGTATAATGACAACACTGATAGACTTTATATCATTGTGGCAATAAGTTGTGGATGCTGCTAAAATGCTTTGTGTGTGTCTTTATTTTTTAGTGGTTTTAATGCTGATAGACTTGCTTTATATGCGCATCATTAGTGAGATTTGCTCTTCAATTCTTTACTAGAAAGTTACAGCTCATTTAAAATAGCTGGTAGGTACAGAAAGCATAAATATACAGTAAGTTTAAACACTGATTGTACTAAATGCAACAATACAAAGAAGCAAACAAAACACAAATGGTAACACAATAAAACTGTATTACATTTGTGCTTCAAATATTACAATACATTATATACAATAGTCCAAAATAAACATCTCATGCCAAGTGACACAAAAACGAATAGCAAGCAAAAAAATCCAGCAATATGTACATTACTTTTTTCTTTAATAATAAACATTCAACTCTGAACTGGGGCAATTTCACTACATACAGATGCAGTCCGCCTTTTATTCCATATAACCATCCTGCTTTCCTATGTCTACGCTATTCAGTAGGTTCCTGCGTCAATTCTTATATACATGTGGAGCAAAAAAGATAAAAGAATGTAGTGCTTTGTATTCTTAATGGGGTGATGTTGATAGATCAGCGAACCTGGGGTGCATAGCCTTCTTTCATTAAACCCTCCTCGTAGTCTGTCTGGCAAAGGATCATGTTATTCTTTAGGAAAAATTTGTCTCCAACACAAAATCTGGAAATATTTAAAAAAAAAAGGTGTTAAGACCATTTTGACTTTTACAGATTTGAAGATTTATTTTTCTAATAATAATTTCACATGAATCTGAAAGCTTGGTTAGAAGTTGCTTTCATTATCAAAATTAGACCATTTAGTTCATTCAATGAAACAGTATACATAACATTTTAAATCCTGCCTTTATATATAAAAATCTTAAGAACATTAAGGCAAACACTCTGGGCCCTTGAGGTGATTTTTTTTTTTTTTTTTTTTTTTTGCCACATTGGAGAGAAAAAAGAACTGATTTATATATACATTCTTTAAAACAAAAGAATGCTGATAATATTTTACCGCAGTGATTCTGGAAGATTCCATCATTGCCTATTTATTCACGTAATAAAAAAGTAAAAGGCTTTAAAATGAATTAGAAAATAGCCCATTTTGAAGCTTCCCATTTAAAGCTTTCTTTTAGTCAGTTATTAAAATTTATGAAATTCTAGTAGTTTGGAAGTGCTCATTCTGAAGTGAGTCTGCTTTAGCATCAGAGAGTGCTGCTGGACCATATTCCTTTGTTTGTGGTCAGTTCACCAACTATGAAATAGCTGATGTCATTTCTTACAGCACTTCCAATTAAACCCAAGGAAGTAACCTGAATGAACTTCTTAAAGCTGATGTGATAAATAAAACTTGTTTCCAGTAGCTAATTATGCATTTTATTTTATAAAGGGTTGTTTAATGTACAAGATTATAATGTTTTTACTAAGTGCTCTTTTTTTCTGTATAATTTCCTACTGGTGACACTTTGGACACCAAGTCAGAAATAAATGCTTGCACTGTTTCCGGTACATTTAGCAATAAAGTAACTCTGGGGAGGTCTGTATATATATTTAATTAATTGTAACAATTTAACCTTCAAAGAGTGGTGTTTGGTAGAGCTGACCCAGTAAAACTACTTGTAATTATCCAAGTTGACCTCACCAACCTTTGATAGTGGTCTCCCTTTATCAGATAGTCAATTTCGAATGATGTTCAAGCAGAAATCTTAGTGGGGTTCAAGCAAAAATCTTAGTGGGTAGATTAAATTGTGTGGTGATATCCACCCTTTTAATGTTTTGTGAAGTTGAAGGCTTAAATGAGGAGTAGCTGGACTGATTTACATCTGCAAAGACTGGAATGCTAGACAAACAGTGAACCTATTTATTTTCCAACTGGGTAGCTTTGGAAATTTATCCTTATACTAAGTAGATAGAGGGGAAAATAGTGTAATAAAAAAAAAAAGTAGATTGGAAAGAATTAGCTTTCCTCTTAAAGGAAAATTGGTCTGTTTATTTGTGGAATTTACTTTTTTTCTTTCCCCCCCAGGATTATTGCCTGCTGATGATGTTGACTGAAAGTGCAGACCTTGAAATCCTGGAGCTGTTTGTGGTCAAGGGTACTGAATACAATGAACATTCAAGTTTGGGACTTTAAGTATATCTTCTTTTTATTAGTTGCAAACTGTATACTTCAAATGTTGCAGTTAAAAAAATAGGGTGTTTGAATAAACCAGTTTTTATAGATTCTCCTGATCACTAAAATATGTTGAACAGAAGAAATATTTCTGTTGTTGGACAGGCCTAAGGAGCCAAATCAGATACCTCTTATGTGTAGGTTATGTAACATAAAAAAAAATTTTTTTTTTTTTTTTTTTTAGCATGTAGAAATATCTAATTACTGCTCAAAATTATCAATATATAATGCTGTTGAAATTAATTTGAATTGACTAGTATGCAAATAATAAAATATCACATCAAAAAATGAATTCAATAAAACATTTGTGTTCCAGCTAATGTACCTGAATCATTTTTTTTTTTTTTCTAAAAGTAAACTAATCTGGACATATTCTCCCCTTCAACTCCATAGTGTCCAAAATTTTGCCTTAATTTTTTAACAAGATTAAAAATCAGAGTAGCCATCAAATAAAACATGGCTTGTATCATGTCATTCTTCTCTTAGAGGTCTTGAAATTTAGACAGTTTTCTTTTACCAAAAAAAAAAAAAAAAAAAAATTAGACCCATCACCTCGATTCAATTCTGACTAATAGCAACCCTATGGGACAGAAGAGAATGACCCCTAGGGTTCCAAGGAATGGCTGAAAGATTCGAACTGCCAACCTCTTGATTAGCAGCCAAGCTCTTAACCGCTGTGCCATCAGGGCTCCAAAGAGAGCCTCTATCATCTACCCAATGAAATACATGGGGTCCATATCATACTTCCTCTGTCTCAGTTCTCTGCATGTCAGATAAAACAGCTGCATCACTGGATTATGAAAAACAACCAGTTGCCATCGAGTCGATTCTGACTCATGGGAATCCCATGTGCGTCAGGGTAGAATTATGCTCCAAAGGGTTTCCAATGGCTGATTTTGGGGAAGTAGATGGGTAGATCTTTTTATCAAGGAGCCTCTGAGTGGACTCAAACCGCCAAACTTTTGGTTAGCACCCAAGTGCGTTAAACATTTGCACCACCCAGGGACTCACTGAATTGTAGGAAGGTTCAAATGAAAAAGGCGGAGAGGTATATTGCAACAAATAGGATTTAAATTCCAGCTCTTCACTTATGATACTGAAGATGGAACTTCAGTTTTTCTTATGTGTAATATTAGCCACTTTTGCGTGATTGTGGTAAGGATGGAAATCAAATATGTAAAGCAATGCCTCAGTGTTTGGAACAAAAACTCGTAAAAACCAAACCCGTTCCCATTGAGTCGATTCCGCCTCATAGTCACCCTATAGGACATAGTGGAACCGTCTCATAGGGTTTCCGAGGAAAGCCTGGTGGATTCAAACTGGCAACCTTTTGGTTAGCAGCTCTAGCTCTTAACCCCTACATCACAAGGGTTTCCAGCATACACTAAGTACTACATGAAAGGTGGCTATATTAATTACCCTGGTGGCGTAGTAGTTAAGAGCTATGGCTGCTAATCAAGAGGTCAGCAGTTCAAATCCACCAGGCATTTCTTGGAAGCCCTATGGGGCAGCTCTACTCTGTTTTACAGGGTCGCTCTGAGTCAGAATTGACTCAACGGCAATGGGTTAGGTTAGGTTAGTTAGGTTACCACATGCTAAACAAAGGTCCCTAGTTGGTACAAATGTTTTGCATTGGACTACTAACCAAAAGGTTGGTGATTTGAATCCACGCATTGGTAATGCAAAAGAAAAGACCCTGTAATCTGCTTCTGTTAAAGATTACAGCCAAGAAAATCCTACCGAGCAGTTCTACTCTGAAACACACGGGGTTGCCATGAGTTGGAACTGACTCAAATGCAACCAACAACAACAACAACATCATGGGCTAATGTTAAACGTGTATATATATGATCACATTTAATCTTTACAGCCAACCTAAAAACCAAAACCAAACCAAACCCGTTGCTGGCAAGTCAATTCTGACTCATAGCAACCCTATAGGACAAAGTAGAACTGCCTCATAGGGTTTCCAAGGAGTGCCTGGTGTATGCAAACTGCCAACTTTTTGGTTAGCAGCCAAGCTCTTAACCACTGGGCCACCAGGGTTCCTCAGCCAACCTAGAAAGTAGATATTATCATTGCCCTTTTCAGAGGAAAAATCTAAGGCTTTCATCCAGAGTTTAACAAGTCTGCCCAAGCTTCCATAGCTAGATTGTATGTGGTAGAGGTGCAAAAGTAACCCAGGTCTCTTTGGATTCAAGATCCATGCTTTTACACTGAGGCCGTAAAGCAGATAGGTATAAGTACAGCATGAGGATTAAAGAGCCGCACACTTTTTTTTTCTAGATTAGAATTATTCCTTTGCAGAACTTTCAAAAAGTCTGCCTACCATTTAATGAGATGTTAGCAATATACATATATCTAGGATTTATTTGAAACATTTCTACTTCAGATTTTTTGTTACTAATATGTTGTCAACTGAATAAAATCCATGTGTGTTTCTATTTATACTTAAAAGCCTAGATGAAACAGAACACTGGTGAATCATGCTGTACTTGCAGATATTAATTCAAAGAAAACAGCCTTAAAAGCTATAGTTAAGAGCTTATAATGAATAATGTTTATCATGCAATTAGGACTGGTATCTTCCTTAAAAATGTTCCATAATACGTTGAAGAAATTAGAGAAGCAGCAATGCAGGTATTAAATACTTAACAAAATAATCTAAAACTGAGATTTTATAAAAAAGGCTAATTTCCCATATTATATAACCAGCTCCTTCTTATTAGATTTAGTGTTTACAGAAAATATACTACAAAAGCAGTGATGGCCGGAGGATACTGTAAGTATATTAACAGGTCAAGCTAAAATTCCTGCAAATAAACTGATAATCTCCTTTGTAATCTAATTGCTTGTAGTCTGGTCAGTTCAATTAGATTTGCCCACATTAAAAATATATATATATATATGTTGAGGAATAAAAAGATGCCCGTTCAGATGATTAATAAGCTATCTCATCTTGACGTTTTGGGATTAATAACAGATTCAATTTCCAGATATTTCAGAGTGGGTTTAGCTGGATTCATATGGTTTTAGAGATTTGATACATACAGAAAATAAGTGTAATTAATAAGTCATCCTTACATGATAAAATATGAGGCTTCTAGTAGTGTTAAGCAGGTTATCAAAAGCCTATGTTAAGACTCCATTTATAACATCCTTTCTAAAAAATGAAAATGTTAACTTAGTCACCTTATTTTCTTAAGATTAGTGACTGCCAGTTATAATTAATTTCCATCCCCACACACTTTAAAAGGAAGGGCTATCCAATATGTATTTCCAGTGTCTCCGTTTTCCAATTTAGCATCCTCAGGTACTAAAAATGAAAATTTTGATACCATACATTATTTTTATTAAGACATGTAGTTTATATACTCATTGCCCCACCACAATATACTTGTTGGCAAATTTACATTTTCCCACTTACAGTCCAGGAGTCATTACACACCTTGATTCCTAACAATCCTTTCTGTACTCAATTACACTACCAACACCTCAAATCCTGCTATAAATTATTCAATGCCTACCTTATTATAACCTCACTATACCTATTCACATTTATATTCTCTTAGAAATATGGAGCCCTGGCGGTGTAGTAGTTAACAGCTTGTCTGCTGACCAAAAAGTCAGCAGTTCGAATCCACCAGCCGCTCCTTGGAGACCCTAGGAAGCAGTTCTACTTTGTCCTATAGGATCACTGTGAGACAGAATTAACTCAACGGCAACGGGTCTGGTTTTGATTTAGTGAGAAATATAAAATACTCTTCTTGGAACAGTCCTTGGGGCTCACACAGGCTTTCAGTACAGAGAATGAAGTCAGCCTGGGGTCCAATCTTGAATCTACTAATTTCTAATGCACAATCTTGGGCAAGTTACTTAAATTTTCTGTGCTTCAGTATTCTCATCTGTAAAATGTTCCTAATAATATACCTACTTCTGCATAATTCTGAAGATTAAATGAGTACGTGTAAAACACTCAGAACAGTACCTAGTATGATCAGCACTGTATGAGAATTTGCCATCATTATGATTTGCTAATGATAACCTTCACAACTTAGGTTGCTCTCTAGTCAGGAGCACTTCCCCCTCTTTGACACCAACTTAAAAAAAACTCTTTAGTTTCCATTCCTTCCATCAACATTCTCAGACCGTGTAAGCTTACCCTGGTCTTTCCCAACTCTCCCCCCAAAAAACCAAACTCACTGCCATGGAGTCTATTCCAACTCATAGAGACCCTATAGGACAGAATAGAACTGTCCCATAGGGTTTCCAAGGCTGTAAATCTTTATGAGAGCAGACTGCTACATCTTTCTCCTGTAGCGTAGTTGGTGGTTCGAACCACTGACCTTTTGGTTAGCAGCCCATTGCTTAACTGCTAGTACCATCAGTGTTCCTCCATCTTCCCCAAAGCACTTTCTTATTCATGTAGCATTCACTTTGGCATTTCAGATTTTCTCATGAATGTGTAACGTGTTTTCTAATCTGGACAGCAGTTCTCAGGTAAATGACCATGAGTTATATTTCTTTTGAACCCTTTCCAGTACGACCACAAATTGTATTACCGCTTAAGGTGTATGGTCAATGTTATAGGTTAAGATAGATCTAGTACAGGACCAAAAAGCTTTAAATAACAAAGGTATTTTAGATGAATAATTTAAATTTGTATTTATTTGACTTTCATTCATGGACTTCCAACCTTTACAAT
The DNA here is from genome assembly GCF_024166365.1 of Elephas maximus indicus. Taxonomy (NCBI): domain Eukaryota; kingdom Metazoa; phylum Chordata; class Mammalia; order Proboscidea; family Elephantidae; genus Elephas; species Elephas maximus. The sequence continues at coordinate 75,429,484 of NC_064822.1, forward strand.
TTCATATCTCTCCCCCATCTTGTCCCACTCTCTTCTTCATACTCCTATCAGACTCCCCTGTACTCTCTCACCACACACATTGAGCTACTTTTCATCCCCTGAACATGTCAAATGCTTTCACATCTCCATGGCTTTGCGTGCTGCTCCTCTGCCTGGAAAACCCTTCCTTCACTGTTCTCTGGGTCCCTCACCTTCCCCACCCCCACCAGACACACTTCCTATATCCCAACGAGTTATAGGGAGTTCTTTCTTTAAAACCCAGCATATCAGCCCTTTGTTGCCCCCCTAAGACTTCAACAATGAAGGATCTCCTTTCCCTCAGTATAGATCTGTTTAGCATCTATTATATTGTAGTGTGAGTCTTTGACATCCTGTCTCTCCCATAGCTCTGAACCCCCCTCAGAAAGAAACTGGATTTCATTCACCTCTGTGTCCACAGAGCCTAGTACAGTGCTTGACACATAGAAGGTATGTAATAAAAGATAATGAAAAATAAAATTCTACATATCTGGGGCAATTTTTTTTTTTTTTTATAAACGAGCATGGTTTTTCCTTTTCTTATAAAACCATCATTCAGTTTTATAAAATCATGTAAGTAGGGAGGGCTTATTTATTTTCAAGAAATTAACCCATTCTACAAAAATTTCCAATTCTGAATGAGTATCAAACGATCATAAAAGAGGTTTGAAATAACCTTCTCTGGTTTGCTTTTATGATAGAGAGACTTTTAGATTTTGTGTTCAGGATTCAATTTTTAGCTACACCCTTCTAAAAAGAACAGAGATGATTTGCACAGGGACAACCAATCCTGAAGGGTTATTATTACTACTATTTAAAAAAAGAAATCCCTGGGCGACACTAACGGTTAAGTGTTTGCATACTAGCCGAAATGATGGTGGTACGAACCCACCCAGAGGCACCTCAGGGGACAGACCTGACCATCTGCTTCTGAAAGGACACCGTCTTGAAAGCCCTACAGAACACAGTTCTACTTTGCCCAAGCAAGGTTGCTATGAGTTGGAGTTGAGTTGATAGCAACTAAAAACAACAACATTAAAAAAAAAAAAAAAGGAAATGCTTTGGATATTAACGATATTTTAAATTGAAAGTTCAGATGAAATTATTGCTTAATAAAATTAATAAGCATTATAATTCCATAATTTCAGATGTCAATAAAGTTTGCTTAAAAGAAAATGCCTTTAATTATCTGGGTGCTTATGTCTCACTTGAAAAGATGCAATATTGTGACAATGATTTAGCTGCTAAAAGTACAGGCTCGTGCATCAGTACGGCTTTATTGGAGAGCACACTTCCCGAGCAAACTTCAAAGTAAAGGAGAATCTCCTATACTTGAAACCTTCTGTATTCAGGATAACAAAAATCTTCTGCTTTGCTTGACTGATGAAGATTAGCTGACTTCTTGCATTAAAGAAGTTTGTCTTGTAGGGGCTGAAGTGACAAGACAATAACTAAATGCTAATTGTGCATAACTGGTACTAAAGAATATGCAGTCCCATGATGGCATATAATAAATGAAGTGAACACAGAAATATATTAGGTACTTTAATAATGATACTAGAATAGTATTTTGCAGCAATAAGAATGTGAACAGGTTTAGAGTCAAAATTTAGGAGTGTTTGTCTTACTTGACTGAATTCTACTGAGGAGACAGACTTAATTGTGAATGCAACTTTTTATTTCAATGGTGAAATAAAATTGATATACGATTTGTAAATAGCATTAACAGCCTACAATTACTTTGCATCGTAACAGAATTTAGTTTGGGTTTAGCACTTGAACGATGTTTTAATTTTCTGTAAAGAACATGGATAAAATAGGTGAGCTTCCCCCAGTAGAAAAATGGACAAAGGGTATAAACAGTCAATTCCCCCCCCCAAAAGAAATAAATTCTCAAATCATCAAATAAATGCTAATTAAAAATTAGAATGAAATACCTTTCATCCTTTCAGGTGACAAGGATTTCTTATTAAATAATAATTCTCAGTATAAGAGTATGTGAGCAAACATAATTTTATACATTACTGGTGTGACAATAATTGGTAGAAATTTTCTGGACAGCACTTTGGTAATGTATATAACGCTTCAAAATGTTATATAATTTTTCCTATTAATTATACTCCTGTGAATTCATTCTAACACAGATTTGAGTGTTTATGGAGTCTACATTATACTTATAATATTGATATGATAAAGCTTTTGAAAAAATAAGCTATACATCTGATTCAAGAAGACTAAGTGATGCCTTATCCATATAACTGAACACATGAAACGTTAAAATATCTTACAGGAATTTTTAATGGGAGGTAAAAAGGCACAGAATATACATTAAATGAAAAAGTTCAAACATTAGACATTAGGATGCTATACAGAGGCCCTGTTACTTTTTAAAAAGCTACTTAAATGGAGTATAATATAAAGTATATACTATATATCATTTGTGGTATATATGCATAGGAAAACATATGGGTGTATATATACCAAAATGTTAAAATATTTTGAGGATAGTGAGACATGAAGCAATGTTCTTTGTATTTCTCTATTTTAAAAAATTTTCTACTATGACTATGTAACCTTTTAGAAGTAGAAGCAGCAGTAAATGTTATTGCATCAAATAACTACATTAGTTGATGTTATTAGTTCATCAATGTGACAAGTAAACAAAAATATTCTAAATGACTACTAACACACCTTTAAAATATATATACATACATGTAAATGTGTCTGTATATATGTATGGATATACATGCTTTTGTATCCTTAGCCTTACAAAAAAGACTGTGCATTTGCCAATTTACTTTTGGCTAAATGTCACCACAGACTGAATTAATCTACTTTGATTCCAAACATTTGTTGGGAAGAATCAAAATGTTCTAAGATGACTTCTTGCATTATTTCCTGGGTGAGTTCTATATTGTAAGGTACGTGGGCTACATTTGGAACATCTGCATGCTCGTGTGACACATATCTTGTGTGAAACCAAGTTAGTGGAATATTATTTGGTAAAAGTAAATTTTAAATATTAAGGTAAAAGAACTAATTTTAGAGACCCTATTCTGTTCCTGGAAACCCTGGTGGCATAGTGGTTAAGTGCTACGGCTGCTAACCAAAGGGTCGGCAGTTTGAATCTGCCAGGTACTCCTTGGAAACTCTATGGGGCAGTTCTATTTTGTCGACTACGAGTCAGAATGGACTCGATGGCACTGGGTTTGGTTTGGTTTGGTTTGATTCTGTTCCTGGTAACCAGGTTCCTGGTACTTAACATATATTATTTCATTTAATTTTCAAAATCTTCAAGATAGGTATTAGTGTCTCCATTTTACAGGTGTGGAAACCAAGTTCAGAGAGATTAAGAAACATAGTCAAGATCACACAGCTAATATGTGGTGGGAATGGAAGCTGAATCTAGTTCTCACTCTAAACATCATGTTCATTCTGTTATCCTACAATTTCTTATAAGAAGACTCTGCATTGAACATACATTCTGGGAAAAAATATAATGACTGAGAGCTTGACTCAACTAATATTTACTGATTATCCACTCTTATGGGTTGAATTGTGTCCCTCCAAAATGTGTGTCAACATGGCTAGTTCGTGATTCCCAGTACTGTATGATTGTCCACCATTTTGTCATCTGAGGTGATTTTCCTATGTGTCGTAAATCCTACCTTTGTAATGTTAATAATGTGGGATTAAAGGCAGTTATGCTAACAAGGCAAGACAAACTATAAGATTAGGTTGTGTCTTAAATCAATCTCTTTCGAGATGTAAAAGAGAGAAGTGAGCAGAGAGACATGGGGTCCTCCTCCACCAATAAAGCAGTGCTGGGAGCAGAGTTTCTCCTTTGGAGCTGAGGTTCCTACGTGGAGAAGCTCCTAGACCAAGGGAAGATTAATAACAAGGAACTTCCTCCAGAACCCACAGAAAGAAAAACCATTCCCCTAGAGCTGGTGCCCTGAACTGGGACTTCTAGCCTCTTAGACTGTAAAAGAATAAATTTCTCTTTGTTAAAGCTATCTACTTGTGGTATTTCTGCTGTAGCAGCCCTAGATAACTAAGACATCCACTATGTCCAGGAGTTTTCTCAGACCCTCTTATAGAATTTATTTTCATTAAAATCCATCAAATGAAAATTGTCAAATGAGAACCTGACTGTGTAAACTTTCATCAAAAACTCAATAAAATATTATTTAAAAAATCCATCAAGTGCATTAATTTCCAAAATATTAAATTTTTTAATGCTGTACACATTTTAACATTCTAGCATTTTCTGCATTTCTCACAATAAGCAGGGACCAGCAGTATACAGTTTCCACTGGAAATGAAATTTATAAATTTCAATAAGCAAAAACGTGAATTAGTCATAATACTTTTGAGCTGAAAGAGTTCTCTGAGATTGACTAATCCAGCTCCCTATGTTAAACAAATGAGAAAACTGAGAGGTGAAGTAGCTGGCTCAAGGCCACACAGCTGGTTAGTGCCAGAGCCCGGACTAGAATTTAGGTCTTCAAATTCCTAGCTTGATATTCTTTCTACTCTCCAATGCTGCCTCTCTGACGTTGATTGTTTAATTATTAGCTATATCAGGCCTTGTTCCCAAAGAGATTTGAGACAACTGAAAAGGTACCTACAGAAGAAGGTTAAAATTCAAGATAAGAAATCAAGAGATAGGGCAACTATAAATATGAAAATGAGGATGAAAATAAAATACATGTCACAAATTCCTGCCTATTTGCTGTAGGGCGAATGTGCTTGCTCAGAGTAGTAAAGAATAGTAAAGATATTTTAAATCTACATCTTAAAAGACAGAAAGCCAACAAAGGAAAGACGGAATAATAAAAAGTTTACAGAAGTGTTTTCATTTTTTTTATCAAATGCTGTTATACGATGTCCTTCCAGGTAGAAGTATAGTCTTAAGATCTTTCTCCTCAGTGGTTTGTTTCTGGCATCAGATGAATGTTTGCAGAAAATAGAAATGCTGAGATTAATTGTTTTAAGTGTAGTAATATAATTTCTACCTTTAAATAAATCATTAGCAAAGAGACGTTTCCCGTTTTTTAGAAACCAAAATGAAATCTGCTCACCTCTGATTACAAAGCTGACACGCAAAGCAGTCCAGGTGGTAAACATTGTCCTTGGCACGCATCACCATCTCAAAGGCAGGGATGAGCTTACTACAGGCAGCACAGTTTCCTGTTACACCGAAGAGCCTAGAACAAGAAACAGTTTTTTTTCAAACTCTCATAGGGAACGCAGAGATTGTGAACAGAGAACACGCTAATATACCCTGGAAAGCTACCAATACACAATGCCTTCTGATGTACACAAGTGTGTCTTATCCTAGGTGTACACATAAATATCCTTCTGCCACGCATTCTCAGTCGGCCTTTCTTGGTGGGAGACACATCTTGTTTGAGAAGCAAAGGAAAAGACAAATACATTAGGCAGTTTACATAATCATACACATACAGAAGTCAGCTGGGTTGAATCTATGGCAAAAACCTTCCATTTATTAGAGCATACAGTAAATGTTAAAACAGTGTGACTTTGATCTTAACGCCACATATTAAACATTTTAGTTGGAAAAGAAACTCACTCGAAAGACTCACTATTTTTTGACATAGAGTTACTAAAAGGTTTGCCATTATTATTAAAAGAACACTTAGGAACAAGTCATTTAAATAGTCAAAAAACATTAGCAGTGCAGGCACCTTATGGCCCTATACCATAGTTATAGCTGTGATTATGTTATTCAGGTAGCACATGAAAGTAAATGAGGCTGTAAACTATATATAGCTAGACTAGGTGTTGAAGCATAATGGACTGTAAGCACCACTGGAATGCCAGGGAGAAAAGGTGTTTAAAAAAAAAAAATCCTATTTGCTATAGATTCCTGAAAATAGTTATTGTAATGACCTGAAAAACAGTACAAAATAAAATGCCTGTATAGTTTCATAATGGGAGGAAATAAAATATTTTATCCATTTGTGTCAGCAATATTTAAGCCAAATTTATTTAGAGTTGTTAATGGTGGCGCAGAATTATTATAAATAATATTCTGTGCATAGTAGTTAATGCATTTCTTAACTGGGAAGGAAACTAGATGAAAAACACCACATCTGCCAGTTTTCTTTTTCTTCAGCATCAGGCTGACAGGAGAAAAATATAATGACTCTCATGGGAAAGACCAAAATTAAAAGCAGTTCTAAACTAATGAATTCAAAGGTGTTATGCAGAAAACTCATTTTTGTTATAAAAACGTACTTTAAAAAATCTTAACCCTCTCATTTTTTTGAATTTAAGGATTATGCACAAATGTGAAGTTTCTCTTCTTATTACTTCCTCTATACTCCAAAGATTGGTCTTTGCTTAAGGCATGCATATTCCTTTTCAAGTGTACAACAATTTCCTCTTACCAGGCTAATGACAATTGTTGGAAAGAGTTGTGAGGATGGTTTCTAAGTATCCGGCAAAACGTGTAACACATGTTTATGCTCAGGCTTTTGTTACTGTCTCTTGAAGAACATAAGCGCCTTGAGGGTAGAAACTGCAAATGCTTTTTAAACAGGTTGCTAGCATAATGTGTGCGCTTGCTTAAAAAAAAAAAAAAAGTGAGCAAGGTTTGAATTCGAGAAAATTAAATGCATACTCGTTAGGCAATTATTTTCCTTAAGAGATTTTAAAGAACATTTTCATACGGTTTGTTTAAGGAAGCTAACTGCAATGACCTTTGTTGTCTCAGTTTTCAATCCACATTTTGAGAAATAATATTTCTTTAACGGGAATTTACTGAACACGTAGTATCTTGCATCTCCTACTGGCATCATTAAAAATGAAACCACTGCAAACTAAAGCTTTCATCCTCCCCTTTTGTAAGAAGAAGGCTTTATTCAGGCTAGCATCTCAGAGTCACTTTCGGTGTGCTTCACATGATCTATTCAGGAGTCATGTCACTTATGTGTGCCGTTTGTTTCTTCCGTTCCTGAATATTTTTTAAGAAATAAGAAAAAATTTTAAAGTCCTTTATTCCACGAATATAGACACATGTGTGGGTATAAAATATGGTTAATATAAGATAAAGCAGCTTTCTTTTTTTTTTTTTTTTTAAGAACTACTCAGTTTCCTTGGACCTAATAAACATACACACACAATGCCATTTTGAAATTCTGGACGTAGTTTCCCCCAATTTCAATTGCTCTCGCTAGCAGAGCATTTATCAGCTACCTGATTAGAATTTGTTTCCACACAAACCATTGATCATCAGCCTATTACTAGGTAAATGACAGTTAATTACCCACTACATTAACCACTGGGACCTGAGACCTGCTTCTGCTGCCATCAGTCAACATGATAAATGTGGCAAGTTCAGTAATGCATGGCCAGCCCTGAGCTGCCTGCTATACTGTGAACAACCCTCAATCTCACTTCCAGGCCCAGGAAAATCTATGGCAATCTGCATAATTACAAGCTCTGGGTTAATAACAGACAAATGATTTGTTACATCTAAACAAAGTCCTTGGAATGGGCCTGGTCTCTGGTGGCTGCCCGCGGTGTGCGCTGCCACTGGTTTACTTTCCAGTACAATGTGCACAAAACAGCTCTCTGACGCTACAGCCTTCCAATTTGTTGCCCTCCAATTTATGGATTCTGCATATGTGATTTTTAATCATTAAAGGACTTGTGAAGCAATATTATCTTAATTATTCTCTGCTGTAACCAGGGAATTAGGCTTCAGATAAAATTTTCTTCTTCCACGCACTTTCCTGGCCTCACTGGAGGCTGCATCAGTTTCCATCTACACCTGGACTCTGAAATCCTAATGATGAATTATTGCCCCTTTTCCTAAGAGGGCGAACCTTACAAGGGAACATTTTACTGAACTGTCAGCTCACAGACTGAGTGCGGAGATGCGGAAATCTGATCTAATTTCTGCAAAACGATGCATTTGTTAGACTTTTTTTTTTTTCCTCTCAGTTTTGTCCAAGGATCAAGAGATCATTCTATAGCCACACGTTCTTTTTCTCTGTGGGACGAACACTGGATTCTTCTGGAAAAGGAAACGAAGTACTATTCTAAAAAACGGGGTTCTCAAAATATATATCACACTTTGGTTTTCAAGTATTGCATTTGGATTCTCAGGCAAAAAGCATTTTCATATATATCAATTAAGCTTAAGTTCTTTGTAAGATTTTTTCAGATACTTCTAAGAAATCTTCAAGACGAGTCTAATTTATTTAAACTACTCGTAATCCCAGAAATCCCTGTCACCCCTCCTTTCTCACTCTTCACCCCCAGATTCAATTATAAGGATGTTAACACTGGTGCACTGTTCTGTTTAAGCTAGAAATCTCTGTAAAATCTTGTTTACAGTGCTTATACAATCTCACCCTCTGCATAAGAGGGGGGCCTAAGAGTTCTTAGTGGTACATGAGAAAGAAAAAGTTTTATTTAAAAATGGAAGTCATTGTGAGATTTTGACCTAAATTACTCATACAGTACCATCTCTAAATTTATGGTAGGGAAAAAAATAAGGTCATTGATCCACTTTGGTCCTTTTAAGATGTCTTACAGATTATTAAGGTGTGTCAGGGGTTAATTTGTCAATTTATGGACTAGACTGTACCCTACCATTTATACTCATAACAGGATTTAAGCAATATGGCCTTTATTTTGTTTCTGACACACTACCAAAAGTAGACCTACAATATACAAGGTGATAACTATCATCTATACACTATCAGTGCATATTACTATTTGCAGGGATCCCAAAGGACACTTCCGTCTGTTTTCTTCTCCATTTTTGCTTTTACTATCTGATACTGACAATCTAAACAGAAACTTGAAGATAAAAACCAAACAGACAACTTTCTTACGGGTAAAAACAGCCTATACTACACTGTGGTGAGTATCTACAGAGAAACACTATTTCATAGACTTTGTGTACGAGAGGCATAGCAACAACTAAGACAATATGCATTTATCTTTTTTAAAGACATCCAGAAAAGTTTGCATGTTTACTAAACATTCAACAGCTTTTGCAGCATAGTCATGAATCAGGTGAAATCAGTATGGCTTAGCATATATCCATTTCTAAAGTTCCTGGGGGTGGGGGTAGAGAAAAAGTAAAGACATATAATCATTTAACACGGCAATAATGAATATGGCTTACTACAGGCATCGGGGGAAAAATGAGTGCTCATTGTATTAGTGTCTTTTATTTCACAGCACCAGATGTTTCAATAGATTTTTTTTACCAGGTCAGTGGCTCAAGGCACTAAATCAAATTCTCTCAAGCCAATGGAGAGCATAATACTTGATTCAAATTAATTTATTATCTGAGGGAAAATAGATAAATATCATTGCAATAAACCTCAATTCTGAACTAAGATCAAATTTTCTCTTCTAGAATTCAGGCAATTGTCATTTAGCAACTTGACTACGTATGAATTTAACAGTTAATATTTAAAAAAATTTATTGAGGATAGACTGAGTTTAATAATTATCCTATTTAAAAAAAAAAAAACTCTCTAGAAAAACAGATTCTAGTAAGACTTCACTTGCCATTACAACTAAACTAGACTTACAGGAACCTATCATGGCAGGCGTAGTGGTGCTAACCAAAGGGTAAGCAGTTTGAATCCACCAGGTGCTCCCTGGAAACTCTATGGGGCAGTTCTACTCTGTCCTGTAGGGTCACTATGAGTCAGAATTGACTCGACGGCACTGGGTTTTTTCTGGGTATCATGCCAGAAAAACTTAATGACATTCCTTGAATGTTGGGTTAGGAGCCCCTGCCCAAAACAATCACAGAATCTACTTCAATTTTGAGACTGTGATTCAAAATAGGCTGTTTTAGACTTGAGATAGTCCAGGAAAACAAAGCCAATCAAAGTAAAATATATAAATATAAAACCAAAGCAGCAATATCCTCCAAATCTTGAGTATAGATCTTTAAGTTTTAACATAAAGCTGGTCTCTTCCCCACTTCCAATCAATTCATAAGCCAAGTCAATTACCCTTTCACGGTCTAGAGTTGCCTTGACCAATACGGTAATCACTAGCCCCATGTGGCTATCAACCTCTGGAAATGTGGCTTATATGATTCGCGATGTGCTGTAAATGTGACATACATACCATAATTCAAAGTTTAGCACAAAAAAAATGTAAAATATTTCATGAATGAATAACTTTTAAAATATTGATTACATATTGAAATGATAATCTTTGGAACACATTGTGTTAAATAGGATATATATTTATTGTTAATTTCACCTTTAAAAAAACTTTCAATAGCACTACTAGAAAATTAAAATTAATACATGGATTCCATTATATTTCTATCGGACAGTGCTGGTCCAGCCTCACCTTTTCTTGTACCCCTGAATCTTCAAGGCTTATAACTTTCAACACAAATGGAGACCAGACTTTTCTAACTGAAATTTATTACAGAAAACTCTCTGCCAGTGTTCTATGCTTTTAGATGTAGTATTTATGTAAAAACCAGTTGCCGTCAAGTCCATTCCAACTCATAGTGACCCTATAGGACGGAGTAGAACAGCCCCACAGAGTTTCCAAGCAGTGCCTGGTGGATTTGAACCGCCGACCTTTTGGTTAGCAGCCGTAGCACTTAACCGCCATGCCACCAGGGTTTCCTCCTTAATAATAGAAACAGATACGTAATTGTTACAGTATCCCTGCTCTGCTTTTAAAGTAAGTTTATAATGAAGGGGAGGACAAATCAGCCACAATCACATAAACATAAAAATCTATGACTATTTTACAAATGCTATGGGCGATTTGGGGCCCTAGTGTCACAGTGGTTAAGGGCTATGGGTGGTAATCAAAAGGTTGGTGGTTGGAATCCACCAGCTGCTCCTTGGAAACCAAATGGGGCAGTTCTACTTTGTCCTGTAGGGTTGCTATTATTGGTCAGAACCGACTAGACGGCCTTTTTTTTTTTTTTTAAAATGGGCTACTTAGTTACTATATATCTCCCTTGATACAACTGAGGCAGCTGCTGATATATTAAAATAAATTATACCCTGATTTCAGCCACAGTATAATAAATGCTAACTGGAATATGCTTTATGCATTTTTAGAATAAAAGCTTTTAAAACTTTTTTTTAAATGATAAGTTGGATATCATGAGGTTCAGAAAGCTTTGTCTTCAAATTTGGTGAAAATTGAATGGGACTTTCAAAGTGGAAACTTTTAAAATAAGTAATACTTTCCTAAAAATCACTATGAAACTCTTTTTATATCTTCACTGACTCTCTTCTTTCCAAAAAAACCCATTTCTGTCAAGTCTATTCTGACTCATAGCGACCCTACAGGACAGAGTAGAGCTGCCCCATACGGTTTACAAGGCTGTGAAATCTTTACGGAAGCAGACTGCCACATCTTTCTACGTCGGAGTCGTTGGTGGGTTCAAATGCTGACCTTTCGGTTAGGAGCCGAGTGCTTAACCACTGTACCACCAGGGCTCCCTGACTCTCTTCTTAAGCCAAAAACCAAACTCATTGCCGTCGAGTCAATTCTGACTCATAACAACCCTACAGGACAGAGTAGAACTGCCCCACAGGTTTCCAAGGAGCAACTGGCGGATTTGAACTGCTGACCTTCTGGTTAGCAGCCGTAGCACTTAACCACTACGCCACCAGGGTTCTCTTCTTAGAGACCTACAATTTACCTTCTCTTCTCTTTCTTTCTTATACTCTCTTTGCATACACTACATATAAAAGCAAACAAGTAAGGGGAGAGATACTTTATTCAAAAATATCATCTTTTCCCATCTCATAGTTAATGAACTTCAAACACGGAAATATTTCAACAAAAATAAAATAAAGGGGAGAAAAAAAGGTTTACAGGAAGGTGATGAAAGTCATTAACAAACAGTTATTTGAATAATCCTGGGAAAAGCCTTTTCCTTGATCTTTGACATGCAATATTAATATTGTAATAATCTTTGTCATGTCATAAGCCATGTAATGCTTCCCTGTGTCAATTTCACCATATTTCCAAGTGCCTCTGATGCTTTCATTCATGCCCTAACCAAGGCTCACTGATGCTACACTATCCACTGACTGGGTGACGACGCAGCAACGCAAAACTCATTGTTCTGACCTAAGTGTTTTTTCATATTCAGAGATTATGATTCAGTGACAGTAAAGGCTCAATTATTTATTAAAAGTAAACTAATCACGTACCTTGAACAGGTAAAGACTTTGTCCTTTTAGGTAGTTAGCAAAAAGTTACACAGTAAACATTTCTTCTAAAATTAATTATTATGACTTCCTTCAAAGAGAATAGTGACAACCTATCTAAGAACCTACTGTCTGGAATTTAATCACAATTTTTACTTAAAATTGTTTACCTTACTCTTTGAAGAAACAACTTAATTACTAACATTTGCTTTTAAGATAAATGGAATTTGGGACATTATAGAATTCATCTTAGACGCTCTGGTGGTGCAGTGATTAAAACACCTGGCTGCTAAAGGAAAGTGGTTCGAACCCACCAGCCACTCCTCGGGAGAAAGATGTGGCAGTCTTCCTTTGTAAAGATTAACAGCCTTGGAAACCCTACTCTGTCCTGAAGGGTCGCTATGAGTCAGAAAAGATCAAGGGCAATAGGCTTATGTTTCATTTTATAAGTTAATATTACTAAAACAAAACAGGTACAGAAAATAGTATCACAGATATTTATTGCACTGATTGGTCTTAACTAAAGATATGACGTATACAGGTGTCAGAGTATGTCCTATTTCAAAATCTTATTAAAATAATCACTCAAGATTCGTGGGATATATCTTATTTTTTCTCTTTTTTACAGTATTTTCTGGCAAGGGAATTTAATATCTGACACTATTTGCCTCTAGCATTTTTACAGATAATTTTTCTTAAATTCTCTTAAGAAAGTACTCTCAGAACCGTCATTTATTTTTACAAAGTGTGAGTTAACATCTGTAAGAGCAAGGGTATTCATATGTCATAGTTCACCCAGGACAAATGTGAGCTAACACTTGTTGCCCAGCCTAATTCTTAGTAGTGCTTTTTTTCTCAGAAGTATTCTTGGTTAGACAATAAATTATATGGCCACCTTAGTAACAGCAAAAGAGCAGTAGCTTAAAATTCAGTGGTTTCAAACTTCCTGTTCTTCAGTTCTTTTTTTTGACACAAACAGGTAGATTGAACTAACCACCCTCTAAGGTTTTTGTATAACTCTAAAATTCTTCATTCTAGTCAAAGTGTAACTGAATACTTCTGATAAAAACTGCAATTTGAAGAACTTGATTTTGTATTTTTTCTTAAAATTCAGTTTAAAGGAAACGCATACACTTTTTAAATACATATAATATGGGCTAGTATTTAAAAAACATATTTTTAAATTGACACTCTTTTCAAGAATTTGAATTGGCTTAAAGCAGGTTTTGGAAGAATTCTCAAAATAAATCCTTGAGGAAATTATTTGCATAGTTAGATGAGTTTCTTCTTGGAATAAGAAATCAGCAAAAGGAGGGGAGTCAAAAAGAACAGTTTTGTAGAAGGAAAACATATAATTTATTAGCATTCATTTGTTCAAGTTTGATGCTTTCCATAATAAATTAGTACAACATTCAACATAATATTAAGAAGGGAGAACTATTAGGGTCAAATTTTTGTGTAATAAGCCTATACAAAAAGAATTACAAACACTCAGATTATATTTTTATACGTATACACACAATATCATTCATAAACATTCACGCTGTGTCCAGTATGGTTTCTAAAGCATTTTCTTCTTGTAAAAATGCTATTTTCATAGCTCTGACTTTAAGACTTTGTTTTTGGAATGTCTATGTATTTTCTTTATAAAAGATAGAGCTACTAAGGTATTTCCTTTGTTGTGTCACCTTTAGGACTTATTATTTGAAGTACTTCTTAGAAATTGCTATGCCATGGTGTCCAGAATTTTAACTATTCTTTAGGCATTTCTAAAACTAGATGTTGAACCCTTCATAAATAGAGTGTGTGTTGGGCTGTGTAACATTAATATATATCCAACTTCCAATTTATAAAATACACTGAGTGCACTTATCTCTAGAACCATGTATATATTTGGGAAAAAACATTCGTGGAACAGATGTTAAAATAATTTGCTTTAAAAATATTATATTAAGATGCAGTCCACTAAAATATGAAACTATAAATATGGAACCTACAATTATTAAAAGTAGATGTTTTTCTAAGTAATTAGTACAATTTCCAAAATAATTTCCTATGTTTTTATAATAAGATATGTTTCTCTACCCAGACATATTTTATGAAGGTGGAAACAAACAAAAAAAAACCCTACACTTAAAATTGCTTAAATTTGAATATTTTTTTCTAGTAAAGTTGGGGATAAGCCCTTCAGTCAAATCATGGATAAGGAAAAATCATATTAATTAAATATATTTCAATGTCTATTCATAAATGCCCATCATAAAAACCTCATATTAATCTATATTAGTCATATAAATATTATTTGGAGTTTAGAGAAAAAACATTGAATAAGGCAGGAACAATTTAAAATCATTAATGGATAAAGTTAAATGTAGTAGAAATAAAGATTTTGAACTCAGACATATTGAATACAGAGAAATAAGGAATTGGAATCACATGGCGGATGATACTTACTGGTACCAGTGGCCATGAAAAGACACCTTAAGAGATATTTGAACATGTGCGTGTGTCTCTCTCTATGTGTGTGTGTGTCCACATGTATAAATAAAGTACGAACCTACTAGTTATCTCTTCTTTACTCTCAGCCTGTCAAAAAAACCTGTCAGCTGCAAAGGCGATAAGGGGTGCAGTTTAAAGAACATACTGGAGCCTTAAGCTTCTTAATGTGCCAAGAATCAATCCCATGAAAGCAAACAACTTGAAAAAGGGTTATATGTATTTGGGAAATCTCTTAGGCTCCCTTCTTTCTCTGTTTGAGCTGGAGCTGGTGCTGAAGTTTTCTCACCCTAATGACCCCTGAAGCAGCCCTGAGGGATTGCAAAACAAGGCCGTTACACAAGGCAGCTTGCTAATTGAGAAGTTGATCGGGGGTAGAGAAATCCTGCTTTACCACGTTAAGTGTCAAAATCAAGCATGACTAGATTGACGTCGCCAAATCACCGTCTGGAGGCCACTCCATGCCAGGAGCAGCAGGGCTTTTCACACCTGATAGGCCCTCACTTTATCTACATCAAGTCACATTAAGAAAGGAATGTATTACAGAACTGGAGCCTGTGCCCCTAAGAGCATTACTCCAATGTCTAATTGCTACTTCTCTGCTTCCTCAAAGTAACCAACGTGTCCAAGTGGTGGACCTGCAGCTTACCTGTTTGAAAACCAGCCTTCCTCCACCTACTCTGCTGATTTCCTCTATTATAAAAACAGATCAAAACAAAACCCTAGAATAAGACAGCTGAGTCTGAAATTTTCTACTGCCTATCTCAATGACATTGATTTAAATTACAGAACCTTTAGAACATATAAATGATGCCTCTTTAAACCTTTGTGTTTTAGTTTTTTTATTAAGTTGTCATAGGTGCAGGATGTTATGACCAATGAAAACATCTGGCTCACAGATAGTGATTTAGGTATTGCACGCTGTGCGTAAGAGAGACCTGCTTTTGAACTTTGAGCCTCTAGTCATGGATCTGTTTCTCTCCAACCTAAAATCTCCTATGACAGACGGCATAATAGATATTCCCAAAAGATATGCCCAGACTGTCAGGCTGATATTATTTTTAACCCCCTACATTCTATTTCTGACAGGTTCGGGTACAGGGAGGGAAAAAACAAAACAAAAAAAAACCCTGCATTAGGAATTTTTCCCCTTCATTCTAGTATGTTTTACCTTAGGTCTGAGTTTTCTTACCAAGCAATGGAGTTCCTTATTGTTTTTAACTACAGGGCACATAGAGGGAAAAAAAAGTTTTAGTTTCTAACTACCAAGATTTTTTGGGGAGCCGTGAGAAATTTTTTCTTATACAAATTGGTAATAGAAAAATTAATTCCTTACCATGCTTATTGGGGATCGTAGGGGTTATCTATTTGCTAGGTGGGGAAATTGAGGCACAAAGGTAGCAGTGACACACTTTCGATCTCACGGTAACTAGCAACAGTGATGGAAGTCTGGCAGCCTGTGTTCTGACAACCAGACTGGGGCTCACTCCACACTGAACTTCCTCTCTTACCCTTAATCGAGGCATAATAGATAGTGTGATAAACTGGTAACAAAGAGAAACAAAAAAACACAAAAGGGAACAGATATTTGTTTACCTACCTAGCAAAAGATGACAAAATAATCCATATAACCCAGCAAGGATTTCCAATTTATAATCTAAATGCATCTTACAGTATCTGCCATGTTCTATATAAAAAGCTTCAGCATTCTCTTTTGTAGCTCCAAATTAATAAGTAAACCACCATTAAAATTGAGGCTTTATTATTTTGGAAAGATCAATTTCCACACACTAATGATAATACTGTCTACAAAGCATTTTTAATGGAAAAGTAACTAAAAGTCTAAGTCCTCTCTAATAATTATACCTCAGCAAATTAGAAAAATCAGTCAAAAGATTTTCCTGTGCTTACATTTTAAAGAAACATCTCAAATCAATATCAATATGAAATCTGGTCAATTACATGAGGGCTTAGCATATAAAAGCTAATGTTTATTGAGCCCTATCTCCTTACCAGATACTATTCTAAGCATTTTACACAGGTTATCTCATTAATCCTCACAACAACCCACTAAAGCAGGTGTCAGTTTATTCCCCCATTTTATGGATGAGGGAAATGGGCATACAGGTATTATGTTAATGTGCCCAGGGTTACACAGATAGTTAATGGGAGGCCTAGACTCCATACCCTTAGCCCTTTAGGATTCCCCTCTTGCCTCAAAAGAACAACAGAAGGAACTTCAGAAGCAATTCTCTACTAAAAAAAAAACCCAAAAAACCAAACCTGTTGCCGTCAGGTGGATTCCAACTCATAGCAACTCTACAGGACGTGGTAGAACTGCCCCGTAGGGTTTTCAAGGAATGCCTTGTGGATTCGAACTGCCAACCTTTTGGTTAGCAGCATTATCTCTTAACCACTACGCCACCAGGGTTGCCAATTCTTAAAACCCCTTCAAGACCCAATTATTTCCTCCTTTGAATTTTTTGTTGATACTATATGTTTTCACTAGTGAATGCATGCTGATTGATTAAAAGACCAATTCAGAATTTTTGTCATGAGTTATAGATTTTGATACCCATTACCTGGGATCACAGTTGTCCTAGCAGACCCTGGATCATGTAAATCCTGCCAATATGAGTCGATGATAAAATCATTTGTTTTTTAAAATTTTATTTCTTGAAAATTTGCAAAACATGAGGTAAAACATGAAGGTACCTGGCAATGACTGCACATACATTTTATTCCAGTGTCCTTCTTCTTATCCTTTTAATTTTTTAAAATAAAGCTTTTCAAAACATGGTACAATGCATTCTTCCTTACCGCAAAAGGAGTACTTACAGCTCAAATACATAAAGCCAAGGGATTTTTTTCTATCTCAGGAAAATTACCATTACAATGCATTCTTCATTACTGCGAAAGCAGTGCTTACAGTCCAAATAAATAAAACTAAAAGAACTTGAATCTGAAGAAAATTAGGAACCGACTCAATGGCAGTCGGTTTGGTTTTTCATTGGCTTATGTATTCATTATAACAAAAGCAGTACTAACAGCTAAGAAGCAGGAACAGCTGCCCTGGAATACTGCAGAACTTCTCACAGCAGTGCATTCCACCTGCTACATGTGGAAGCAATGAAAGGGTAAAAATAACTTATAGAAATTCTACTCTCTTGAAAAGTACCACCGCAATGCCTTATTCCTTATTATAAAGGCATTATTACATAATACATCTGTGACAGGATTGGTTAAGTGCTTTGAACCTGTCAGAAATAGAGTGTGGGGTGGGGGGGAAGTAATATCAGCCTGCCAGTCTGGGCTGTTGGGAATATCTATTATGGATCTGTCACAGAAGCTAGAAAAGCAGGGTGCCAACATCTGGAAACAGTGAATGGCATCAGCGAGAAAATGGCCACTATGAATGAAAACTTGCAATAGCTTCTTTTTGGGATAAATACACTCTCAGGAGAAAACAGTAACTGGAAAACATAGTGAGGAGGCTTATCTCGCAGAAACAAAGGCAAAATTGTAAAAAATTTAGAAAATTCACACATCTGGGAGGCATAACCTAAGACAATGCTCAATCTACACAAAAATGACGCTCCAACTCTGGGTTCTTGAGATTCATGCATTTCAAAAGGCCCCCATCTTGAGGCTTAACAAGTTAGGGTTGGGCTAACTCCTTTTCAAAGAACTCCAGAGGCATAAAAAGTGAATAGGATATGTCTCAAGGGTCTTGAAAGAGTGGAGCCTGATCTCTAGGAAGTGCTTATATTTGAAACTAAAATCCATATTCCTAGATCTTCCACTCATTGGGGCCCTCCAAAGCAAGTCTAGTTCTCCTTACACTTCTTCTCTTCTGCAGACCACATGAACACTCCCTCACCCCTCCTTCATGTTTAATGTTGCAACAAACAGCAGGACAATTGTTTAAGTTCCTCAAATCAGAACTCTGAAGTTCATTTTTGACTCTTCTAATCTGCAGACTCCCAAATCCAACCCTGTCAGTTCTCTCTCCTAAATGCCTTATGTACATCTTTCTTAGGGACCTATTTCCGGCATGTATCACTTCTCTGAGGACTCAGGATAAGACTTCCTAATTGAACCTCTTTTCTACTAGCCTGCCCTGCCCTGCTCTTTAGCCTCCACTATAGCCAGTCACCTTTCTGTAACAGAAATCCGACCTGTCCCCCCTGCTTAAAACCTTCTACAGCTCCTCACATGCATGAAGGTGTTTAAGGGTCTTCCTTTTCAGTCTTCTCTCCCAACTCTCTTCTGCTCTACCGCTCACTCCCAACATGCTCACTTTCCTCTTAACTCAACACCTACTTTCATGCCTTAGCTCCTTCCTGTTAATCCTCTACCAAATATTTTCTTCTTGGCAAACTGCGCTCCTTTTCTTAATTCGGTTCAAATGTTACTGAATCTACAAAGCCCCCTCTGAGCTCTCTAAGGAAGAATGAATCACACACTTCCTTGGATATTTAAGAGCTTTTTTTCATAGACTAGATGGAACTTAAGCATTGTATTGACTTATGTCCCTTTGTCTCTCTCTTCCTTGTTAGACAGTAAATTCCCTGGTAGTGAGGCCTCTCCTTTACAAAGCACCTAACACATATAATATTCATATATACTGAAATTATTGAATTACTAAGTAGAGATATAAGTGAAAATTAGGACTCCTCCCTTGTCAACTAACTATATTGTATACAGGAATTTTTCCTATACTCACTAGATTAGTACCACCTATTTTTAAAATCCCATTTTTGAACACATTGTATAATGGACATAAGATCTGTAGACAGAAGTAAAACAAAATATTTAGAAGCTGCTACAAAGAAGTTATACCACTCCACAAGTGTCCTTTCCTGAACTATCTCCTTTAGAGATAACCCAATAAGGGCAAAGCTACACTGAGTAAAGCCACACCAGAGCCTTCCTTAGGCAATACCATCAGCTACACACTGAAATTCAGCACAAATTAGATTGGGCTTCAGATCGCATTCAAGGTGGTTTAGGTGCCAACGTATCAGAACTCTGTTACTAGCAGCTGAAGGAAACTCCTAACTGGTATCATCTCTGCTCATCATGTTGTTGTTATTAGTTGCCATGGAGTTTGATCCAATTGACAACAACCTGATGTACAACAGAACAAAACGTTGCCAGGTCCTGAGCCATCCTCATGATCATTGGCACGCTCAAGTCCGTTGTTGTAGCTACCATGTATGTTGGGTGCCTTCAGCCGAGGAACTCACCTTCTGCATTGTATCGGCCAATATTCTGTTGGGATTCAGAGGGTTTTCCCTGGCTAATTTTCTGAAGGGGATCTCCAGAGCTTTCTTCCCAGTCTGTCTCAGTCCGGTAGTCCCAGATTTATGATGGATTTGAGGGACTATACTTATGACTGCTTTTTTTTTTTTTTTGGTACATCATTAGTAATATGTACTACATACAATGTTGTAGCACTTAATTTGCCGATGTTATCATTCTCAGATATTCACTTGCAGATGTTCAATGTTATGATTTATAAAGATACTGTTATAAAAGGCAATAATAATGAAAACTAAAAAAAAAAAAAAATGAGGTATTCAGCTTATGTCAGAACCATCTTATGATGGAATCATCAGAACGACAGACACCTTGTCATAAGTCAGGAACTACCTGTATTTAAAGTACCAGTGGCATAGCTTCCAGCATCATAGCATCATGCAAGCCAGCACAGTACAACAAACTGACAGAAGGGTGGTGGCTACCCATTATCCATTATCTATTATCTGGTATAGTTCTGTACCATCATTACTCTATTATGGTTAAAGAGTTACAAAAACCATAGATCATAATATTATATATCTAATTTAGACAAGAAGCTCAGAAGGTACACCAACAACACTCAGTCTGAATTTTGTGAGGAAGTAAAACTCTTTCTTACTCTGAAGGGCCATCTCCTAAGTATCCTTTCAAGCTTCCAGGACCATCTCTTAATTCTTCTGTGAAGCCTTCCTAAATAAGCTCAGTTATTGAGATCACATTTTCTTAAACAGCAGAGAACTATTTTTTGTTATTTTTATTATATATGTTTTCGCTTTACTATGTTAAGCATTTCTAAATATCTTATTTTTCCCCACACCCTCCTTCTGCTCTCCCAGTCAATATTTATTGAGCACCCATTACCTACTAGGTTTCCTACTAAGCCAAAAAACAAAAAAACAAAAAACCTGTTCCTGTCAAGTTGATTTTGACTCATAGCAAACCTATAGGACAGAGTAGAACTGCCACATAGGGTTTCCAAGGAGCAGCTGGTTGATTCAAACTGCTGACGTTTGGTTAGCAGCCAAGCTCTTAACTACTGTACCACCAGGGCTCCAGGTTTCCCAGTAGATGCTGGGTATTCTAAAACAAATGAGAAGATTCCCTGTCCTCAGAATATTGTGGTCTGGTGCTGGAGAGACAGATGAGAAGACATAATTATATATATATATTTTTAAAGTACATTCCTATGGCAAACCATTCTACACATATTTGCAAGATTTTTCCTTAAAGCACCAATTTCCTCATTTTACTCATCTGTCCCAGAACTTACAATGGCTCCGTATTACTCATGTAATAATATTCACATTGCTGAGAATGGCTCTTTGGACTAATTCTACAGGGTCATAGTTCTGACTTTCTTCTAGACAAATCACCTAATTAGGATTGCCGGATTTGGGGTTCCCCAATATTGCATGGGGCACACACACACTAAAAAAAATTATCCATATTTTATCTGAAAATCAAATATAACTGGGTCCATTTTGTCTGGCAATCTTACACCAGCCCATTTGTCTCATAGTCAAATATACAGTGGACTCCAGTCCTTTGGTAGGCAGCTACTTCAAACTGAAATGTGTTCTCCCTACATCTTTCACATCAATCTCTTCTCTTCCTGAAAGCCTTTCCAGACTGACAGAGTCTGTGCTTTCCTTTCTACTGTATAGCTTAAATGAACTCTTATACGTTAATTAAATTTAGAACAAATTAAGTAACTACGTAATATGAGAGTACCATAGTTTTCTCAAATTTATGTACACTTAGTATTTTGGGGATTCTAAGAAAAAAATTTATTCTTCCCACAACTATGTAAACTTCTCAAGTTTGAGAAATACTGTTTTTATTTAGCTCGCCTGAGAAATATAAATTCAAGACAATTTCCCACCTCTTTACCTTTAACAGAGTTAGGGGGAAGGGATAGGAGGGAAGTAGAGGGAAGTAGGAGGATGGGGAGAGGAGGAAGTACTTGTGGACACCCCCCTCAATCTGGCCAAGGCTTATGTCTGACCTCAAACTCTAAAAATTTCAAAGCACTACAACAAGAATCATATTAGCTCACTAACATAATATATTGAAAGAGAAATCCTTCATAGTTATATACTTAATAAAGACTCATCTGAAATAAAAAGCCAAAAAAAAGAAAGAACTCCTCTACTCCAAGGAAATATATTGCATTGTTCGGGTCCAGTATATTACACTTATACACACTCTTGACAGAATGTATCATTGCAAATAGGTGACCTTTTCCAACCCAAACACTCTCTAGAGTCCAGTTTTTTAAAAAGGCATTGATTACAAAGGTCATAAACTTCCGCAGGGATTTATTTTTAAAGAGAACAAAATGTTTTCTCCTCTAGCATTAAATTATATATATTACCTTAGATACACATTATTTATATATTTAGAGGAACCATTATGTAATGGTTTGGCTTTTCTCCAGTAGGCTTAAGAGGCCAAAGAACAAGAAATTGTCCAAATTTCTCTACTTGTTCAGATATTATTACAAGAAAAACAATAGGTGTGCTTCACAGGGAGCTGTTTGGTGAGCCTCAGAACAGCATTAAAACCTAATATGCCTGATGCCACTAATGAGAAACAAGTTTCCTGACAGGTGCTACCTAACCCCCCAGGTTGACATTTAATTGACAACTTCCTAATGTAGTTTAAAAAGGTAACGCAGATGTATAAGTGAATATTCCCTTGCTTTTTTATTGGTAGCATTATGGCTTAAAGATTTGAAAAAAAGATTTTAGAACTTTAGGTGGAGTAGTGGCTAGGGTGGGCATGTCTCCAAGTAAAGACAGACCAGCTTGGTGGAATCACTTCTAGCTGAAGAGGTCCTCAGTAGGAAGAAGGTAAAACTGCCCTCTTCCTCAGCTGTGCACCCCACCTACCCTACTAGGTACTCAGTAAGAAGTCAGCAAGTTTTTACCTTGCTTTTCCAGTTGTAATTTTGTTTTAGGGTCACGAATAGATCCAGTTGCTGACTGGAAGCTTTACTTCACAGGAAAAAAAAAAAGCTAATAAATGTAGAAGGGATGATAGAATTGTTTTGCAACCTGTAATTAAATTACTGATTTAGATATGGTTGTCAATTGTTATTTAAACCCATTAGATTGAATGGCCAATGGGGAGCCAGACATCTGGTGGTATACAATAATACCACATGGGATATTTTCTGGTCACAATGGGGAAAAGGGTAATTGCACAAAAGCAACATCAGCTTGTCATCATTCTGACCCAGGAATCATCTTTATTGTCATGAATTGTGAGATTAACAGATATTATGTATTTCCTGTTGTGATCTAAGACAAATACATCACTTATCATGTATTCTAGAACAAAATGTAGACCTGGAATTTATCAAGCCATCAGGGAAACTTTAGGGAACACTAGGAGCTGAAGCAACAAGATAAATAGCACCACAAGGAAGCAACCAGTCAAGTAAAGAAGGTGGAACATTCTATAGGACAACTTCTATTGTATAATAAGTGAATGTCATGGAAAAAAGTACCGGTAAAGATGAAAAACAAAACAAAGCAAAACTTGATATCACAACTTACTAGATGCAAGATACAATCCTGGATTGGATTCTGACTTAGAAAAAACAACGTCAGAGGACTTTTTTGGGACACCTGGAAAAATCTGAATAGGGATTAAGTAGTAGATTAGATAAAAATTTGCTGCTGCAATGGAAAAGTGTAGATCACATACTGAAAGACCGAGTTACAAAGCAGTAGATAAAATGTGATATGAATTTGATTAAAATACATAGATAGGTATACATTCAGGTAGAAAAAATATTTGGAATAATAGACAAACAGTAGGATTATCATGCTTTTGTTTTTTCCATTTTTGCTGATCTATTTTTTGAAATTTTTACAATGTATTTATGCTTCTTTTGTAACAAAGACTTATTAAATTAAATTATAGAAAAATAAGAGTTGACCAGCTAGAATTTGTAATTATTAACATTTTGTCTTATTTGCTTCAAATCTATTATTAAAAGATAGCTTGTTTATTAAACATGTTAAATACAATATATTCAGTTATCCTTCAAGCCTAAATTTGAAATGCAACCTTTTAATCAATGTTTTTGACCAAATTCTAGCCACTAAAAAAATTTTTTTCCACCCTACAATTAATCAACATTACAAATATTGTTAGGTGCAAACAAAGCAAAGCTTATCTGGGGAGAAACAAAGTTCACTGGTGCTTGGATTTAAGTGACTGCCAATTCAATTGGAGATTACAGGCCTAATTTACGGTGACTAGAGAATAGAGAATGAGTCACTACATTCTAAAGCACAGTCAGTGAAAATGGGTCCTGGAGTCATACTGCCTCTGTTTGATTCCTAGATCCATCACTTGCACCTTGGGAACTTTGGCTAAGTTACTTAATCACTCTTTGCTTCAGTGTCTTTCTCTCTAAAATGGGTATAACAGTAATTCTCAAAGGCTAAATGAGATTAAAACTGTAAAGCCGGTACCACAATGCCCAGCTCATGAAAACGACTCATAAGTAGTACTAAAATATAATATAATATACGCAAGGGCGCTGCTATAGCCTCAGTCCCTGGAACAGTGCCTAACATAGAGTAGATCATCAAGAAATATTTGTTGAATGATCCTCAATATAGTAGATACAAAATAAATATCTTCCACCATCTGAGTGTTACTTTTATTTTTTCCAAAATGTTGAAACAAACCCTCATAATTCCATTGTTAATATAACTGATATTACCGTCAGTCTAGTTAAGACTTTTCTATGATATTTAATCAGTACGCATAAAGACAAAAATAGAGAGCAATCTTTGTAGCAGTTTTCCTTTCATAAAATTGCATCACTTAGATCCTGGAACCTAAGATTTTATTACCATACTTAATGAATTTCATTTGTTCTCCATTTCTAACTTGTCATTTTTGGTGTAGAGTAAAACTATAAATTCTATTTATCTTTATATTTTGTTGCTAAAGAAATTGCTAAATTTTCTTATTAATTCTTGAGTCTTCTTAATTATCTGCAAAGAAAATACTTCTCTTTTTAATACTGATGCTAATTGCTCCACTTTCTTGTCTTGTTACATTAGCTAGAACCTTTCCAACAACACTGGATAAGAGTGATAACAGTGAGTATCTCTGGCTTTTTCCTGATTTTAATGAAAATGAGTTTAGTATTTACCTTTGTAATATATTTTCTGTTAGATTTCAGTAAATTTTCTGAATCATATCTAACTAGTTTTCTCTTATTGATGTTATTTGAAGTTTTGGAATGGCTGAAATATTTTCCCCATTGCCTTTTTGGCGTATACTACTATACTCATGGTATTTCCTCCTTTAGTTTAACAATGCAATAAATTAGGTTAAAATATGTCCTGGTATTTGTCCCTGCATCCTAGAAATACTTGTACATGTTCTTAGTGTGCTAGTCTTTTTACACGCTGAGAGACTACTTGCTAACATCTTTTAAGTTTTTATATCTACACTCACAAATAAAATTAGTTTCTATGTGTTTTTATATTATCTTCTTCAGATTCAGGCACTATTCTAGAGATGTGCTAGTTTGGTGTGAGTCGAATTTTAGACATTCTGAGGTAGAGTTTCTTGTATAATATTCCATTGAAATTTCCAAGAATGTTGCTGGAAACCTGCAGCATAAGCTTGGTGAAGAGTAATGGGTTACAAGTAAGGACTTAAGAGTTATAACATGAGAAAACTAAAACCATGAAGACAGGTAATAGCTCCTAGGAAAAAGAAGTATATCTCAATAAGCAGTGTTGCTAGGGCATCATTCTTCACTCATTTAAGTATATAATAGGGATGAGACATACAGGAAAGAGTAAGAACTCTATAGGGTCATGGCATCCAAGACAGTAGAAAGATTTGAAATTGAAGATGTGATCAATAATGGTAAAAGCAGTAGAGAAGCTGTAAGGTGATTCTTGAGAAAATGCTCATTGGCTTCAGCAATTAGATACCAAGGACAATTTCAGGAGAGTGGTAGAGGTAAAAGCCAGAGTGAGTGAGGAGCAAATGAGGTTGAAGAAGTATGGATGGCAAGGATATTCTTTTTAAAATCTGGATAATAAAGGAAATGGATATCAACATATATCTGAAGGCTTAAGATTTTTTTTCCCCCCACATGGCAGTCTTAAACACAATGATCTGTAGAAAAGGAGATATTAAAGACACTGAAGAAAAAAGAGATACCTAATAAAATGAAGACCCAGAAGACATTGGAGGGAAAAAGTCAAGGGCATGGCATTGACCTTCTAAGGAACAGGAGCACTTCATCCACAAAGACTGCATAAAAGAAGTTAAAGACAAATAGAAAAATAAATGAAATATGAATAGCAATAAGAGGCTGATTTATATCAAACTTGATGGCTTAAATTGTGAAGAAGGCGGCAAAGGTATTTGCTGAGAATGAGGGGACAGGACAGCTACTTCAAAGGAGGGACCTCAAGGGGAACAATGCATGTCCAGTAGAGCTGTTGAAGGGCATGAACAACATAAATATATGTTATTTGCTTATTTCCAGCAATGCTCAGACATGCTGTAAGAGTGGAAAGAAAAGGAGTGGTATACCAATGCCAGCTTGCCAGACCAGGGCCTTGGTGTACACTGAGATGGAAGGACAGACATGGCAGGAGAAATCAGGATGGAGTCAGATGGGTCTCATATGATCAATGGTTGGGTTCATATTGGGCAGGGAGGGACAGAAGTCTGAAAGATTTGAACACATTAGCATAAAAAGACATAATGAGAGAGCTGAATACCTGAAATCAAAGAGTAGTTGTATTGCAAGAGAAAGTGAGGATAAGATTATGGAGATTATGGGAAATTCCTAAAACGAAATACTTTCCTATAAGGACAAGATCCAGGGTTATGATCCTGAGAATGGAGGGTAGGCTTCAGTAGGATTAAGGAGGTTAGGGCTAGGTTTTGGATGGATAATTATAAGCCTTTTCAATATCTCCTAGAATTACAGCAAGAGGGAAATGACAGCAGTGAGAAAGGGTAAAAGATAGTAGAAGTAGATTACCTGTGTTTTGATGGATGATGTATTTTTATCAGTGAGTTGAGATGTTTGCATGTTTCCAAGAGAATGTCAGCTTCTCTTCTTGACTTCATGGAACATGGGATTTACAAAAATAAGTAGTACCTTGCCCCTGTTGATAGTTGAAAAGAAAACTGCCTTTTTAAGGGCAGTTCTGTTAAACACATTAAAGTTTACGTCTCATGTAAAGCAATGGATAAAACTCATGTTTTGATGGGAAAAAAAAATCCTCAAAAAGTTTGTAGACATAGGAAAAATTCTGACTATGGCATGAAGGTTCCAGAGGATCCACTGAAAAATATTGAGTGAAGGTAACAGTGGAAATATACAAAGAATGAGGAAAGGAATGGAAATGAGAGAAGAGTAGAGTAGATGTTGGTGGGGAAAAGGGTGATGTTACTGGATTTTCCTTTCATTCAGTGATGGATAATTATGGAGTTGTGAGGCTTGTTTAGAAGTAGTCAGGTATCTTAACTTGGGCACAATGAGGGTCCCAGAAAATACTTAGCTTAATCCCAGGGAAATTCTAATGGCTGCCACGAGTTTCAGTAAGAGGCAAAAGAGTTCTTTTCTCAGGAGGGACCCCTCTCTCCTCACAGAGTAGTGCCAAGAGTCTTTATTAGGCTGAAGCAGGATGTGACTAGTATGTGTAGGATGAGGAGCAGTGATCCCCTCTTCAAGAATTCAGGGTGCTAAGAAACATTTTCAACACAACCAGAAACATTTAAAACAACCAGAAAAAAAATAGCTTAATATCCAGTTTTTTAGGTAATCTACCATAAATTCTTTAGATTATTTTTTAAAAAGAATTTTAAAAAAGAATTAATATTTAAAAAAAAATTGGAAAGTGCATTTGAAGTTGTAATCTCTGGCAAGAACACTGAGTACAGAGATTCCATGATATGATTAAGGGCTGGAACAAGGTCCACATATAGCATTTAAGAAAGGTAACTAAAACGTGTGTGAAGGGACAGTCACCACATGGCAGCGGTAAGGATAGCTGAGGGTCACGCTTTTCCTTAGTACACATTTCTTGGTCAACTCCAACACACAGCTGAATTATGGAGGCCCTAGGCAATGTATCTGGACAAATTTCACAATAGGCATTGCCCTCCATGTCTACAGAAAAATCTGTTGTATAATAGTGTCAGATTCAGGCCAACCGAATTCTGGAGGACATCTGCAAAGACACTGCATTTTATCTTTGGATAGTCTTTCTTGGCAAGACCAATTTCATCCCAAGGCTTATCCTGAGACAATAAAACTCTGCCATCAGGGTAGAGAATTCATGATACCCATCTTTTAAATCCCCATAGCAATGGACAATGTTTTTTCTACTTCCTAGTTGCCTAGTTAGCAACCTGAGGCTCTGATTATTTATTGCATTACTATTGTAACCTTTCTCCCAAAGGAATATATAATCCCTATACAGCTGACACTCAAATATTACTGCATGACAGATTTGTTTTTAAAATGGTAAAATTAGATACTACATCTCATCTAAATTCATGGATTTTTCTCTCTCAATAATAGCGCCACATGATAGCTTAAAAATGTACTTTATCATCATCTAGTGGTATTTTATTCATTAGAACATTGTGTATTCTTCTAAAAATCCAACATATCTCATCATATCTCAATATGTAGTTATTTCCCTTCTCAAAAGGTCTTGTTAGAAATCCAATATATTTAACTACCAAACTATGCTCATAAGCTTACCTTTTTGTATTGTAGTAATTGTGGGTTCTGCTGACCTGCCAATCTGAAATATATTTATAAGCTACACACACAAAAATGAAATGAACAAAGTGATTCAGATTAACCAGCTCTGACTACACATTTCAAGAAAATCACTGGGTGTGCCTAGGATCCAACGGTAACAATTTGTTACGCACGGTAGTGTTACAGCTTTCTAAATGGTAAGTAACTGTTTAAAAATTCTGAAGCATTCTTAAAATGTTTCACTTAAACATTTCTGCAATAAAATCTTATTGAACTGTTGCTTTCATTAATTTTTGAGAGACGAGAGAGCAAGGAATTCAAGTCTGATTTTTTTTCTTTTAACTTTGCCTACTACTAGCAAATAAACCGTGTCTCTTTTTTAAATAAACCCCTGGCCTTGAGTTTTGGCCCTTTAATAGTAGCCTCCATGGTTGACTACCCTTGGTGTTAAATTTTCTTAAATTGTATTTCTGTCAGTGTATCATTTTTTTAAGCAATGGACCCTATAATAGCAAGCACTGGTCTGTCAGGAGTGCATTTTAACAGCATGACACAAGTATTTTTCACTACAGGAGACAAACAATGATATGTATTACACGCAGTAAACACTGCCTTTGGTACATAGGGTTCTCTTAGCATTTATCTGTCTAAAATCTCACTGTGTCCTGAAGTGGGAGGGTGCGGGGGAGGGAGAGAAACTCTGCCTCATATTAATGCTGCCAGTGGCTACAGTACAGCAATGGAAAGAGTCCCTGTGCACAGTCACATTTCTCATGAAAGAAAACCATGATTGAAGATTAAATGAACAGAGCAAGGCATATTAGCTCAAGTTTAGAAAGTTCTCTCCTTTCAAACAACTATCATGTCTTCCTCTTGCCACTCTTTCCCAAAGTTTTTGTATTTCCCTCATTTTATTTGCAAAAGTACCATTACCAAAAAACTTCTCAATAGAGCTGAAAAAGTGATTAACAAATACTATTGCCTTCCAAATTGGGGGTGCAACATTTCTAGGATGTTTAAGAAATTACTAGCATTTCTATTTCTATTCATTATCTCTTTTATCCTTTAAACATTGTTTTCATAATTAAAAAAATATGCAGTGGGGTATATGATTTATAAATATACATAAAATGCAGGTACACACTTAAATTTCATTAGAAAGCAAGGTACATAATCAAAATATCTAGAGAACACCATGAAAAAGAATATCAATAAAAAGATATTGGCATTCAAGTGTGCTTGGCACCAGAGAAAAAGAAAAATCAAGAATATAAAAGAAACCTAAAATAACCTAAAATTTTATGTAGAATTCTACCCTATGGGATATTAAATTTAATGCTTTACAAGACCACAGGACTTTTCATGTGCTAAAATGTGGAGAGCTTGGGAATGTAAGATATTTCAGGGAACTACCACTTCAGTTACAAAGGAACCATGTTTTCTACAATCTCCCCCAAAGATCCAAATTCACTTTAATTTGTATACTATATGCTATAATCTTAATTTACCTATTCCAAATTCTAATAATCTTCACCTTTAAGGGATTTTTTTTTTTCCTATACAGCCTCAGGTGTACACAGTACTTAGATATTTCTCCCTCTTTTTTTTTTTTTTATCTTTGTTGTAGATGAAAAGTTGGTAAAAGATCTTAGTAGCAGCCTTTCCTATTCTTGATTATTAATCATTCTTAAAACTCATCATAATCTGTTTCTTTAATCTTCTCCTTATGTTTAATTTCCCCACTATCTTATCTTCATAACTCAGTGTCATTCTTCCTCATAAACACAGCAGCTCACACTGGAGTGTCAGCCAATGTGTTGACTCTTTCCACTGGGTATTTCATGGACACCCCTTAACAATTCTATGAATAGGTATTATTATTCCTATTTACAGATAAGTAAATGAAGGCTTCAAGAGGCTGAGTAACTTGTCCAAGAACATACAGCTAGTATGTAGCATAAAGGAATAGACTTCAAATCTGCACTCTTCAATATGCTACTAAATATGCCTCTAAAGTCTGGGGACTAGATCTAACCTCACCTAGTTTTGGGTGATGTTTAAGGAATTGGCAAGCAATGGTATGACATTTTCTTTTAATAAAGTGATATTCACAAAAGTTAAAAACCATCAGAAGAATGTTCCACAATAGGAATATATGGCTAATTTACCCATAATGATAGGTTGGGGGGTCACACCCAGTGTGGTAGAATCTCTATGCTCAAGGCCCATTAGCAGTTTCTCAGCAAGTACCCATAAAGACATCCATTTTCTACATATAAATGCTGACTCACATATTTTTATTTGTATTTAAAGTTTAAATTTTACTTTTTAACTTTTAAAAGGTATAGACTATGTGTACATAGAAATCCCACTCATAAATAGAAATGCACATGATTGTTTTAGTTTTCAAGATTAATGCTTACCTCTTCTTGGTTTGAAACAGGACTGAGCTAGGGTTAGGGGTGAGAAATATGTAAGTATAAACATAACACTTTTATTACACTGTCTTATCCCATCTCATTAAGAATGTGTTTAAATACATCATTTTAAATAACAATACATCTTTAATGTACCTTTTTAAAATGCTAGGTTTGGTTACATTTATAATAATTATAGCAAATATTTTATTTTAAATGTTTTGCACTAGAGAATAATTCAATTAAACAGGTCTCTGGTTTAAGAAAAAGGAAAACAAAACAAAAAACTGACCCTAAGACCTAGAAAAACCACACCCTGACCATTTTTATTACCTATGTGTTCAAAAAATACCAATTACACTGGGGTCAGGGCAGAGTTTATTAAACTCCTTAGCACCTTTGGGCCAAGGATTTACCCTCACATATACTGTGTAGACAACACTAGTGCTCATCAATATGGGTGTTCCCTTGTATTTCACATTGAAATACTGTGATGCATAAATAGTCCATTAATCATATTAGTACTTACATGTAAAAAAAGTAGATACCTTTTAAAACTTAAAAACATACAAATATACCATCACTCACAGATTAGCATCAGACAGTCAAGTGACCAAATCCTGAGGTTTATGTTCAGATTTATACTATTTCACAACTCTTAATTAATCACACAGGGTCCAAATGATCCTTAATAAAAATATATTTTAAAAAAATGGCATTAAATTATAACTAGAAAATAGTCCCACTCAACTCAGCAGATGAGCTCTGTAATTCACACTGGGATTCATTCAGTAACAGCCTAACTGGATAAGCTTTCCAGTAGTTCTCAATTGGAAGAATTAACACTGCCTGAGGGGGGCACTTAGAAATGTGCAGTGTGGGGGCATTTTTTGGTTGTCACAGTGACAGGGACAGCCACTTAGTGGCTGCCCCTAATCCTCACCTTTTCTGTCCTTAACTTCAGCCACACTAACATCCTTAATGTTCCATAAACGCATCAGGTAACCTCCCATCTCAGGACCTTTGTATTGACTGTTCCCTGTGCCTGAATGTCCTTCCCATACCTCCTCTTGGCTAGTTTCTTCACTTTCTTCAGGTCTTTACTCAATTTCCAACTCAAGGAAGGCATACCTGCCTAAACAAAATCCCCATCTCTCTCTCTCTCTCTCTCACACACACACACACACACAAATACAAATTCGGCAAACCTCTTATACTGTTTCATTTTTTCCCATGGTGTTTATTACCTTCTAATGCATTATATGGAGCCCGGGTGGTGCAGCGGTTAAGAGCTCAGCTGCTAACCGAAGGGTCTGCAGTTCAAATCCACCAGCCACTCCTTGGAAACCCTATTGGACAGTTCTAATCTGACCTATAGGGTCGCTATGAGTTGGAATCGACTCGATGGGTTTGGTTGTTGTTGTTGTTTAAATGCATTATATGCTCATTTTGTTGATTACCTGCTTCCTATAACTAGAATATGAACTTTACAAGGGAGGTGGTACTTTTGTGTTGTGCTTAATGCTGTATCCCAGGGCTTTGTACAGTACCTAGAGCATATAGAATACTAATATTGAATGAGAAAATGGGTACCAGGGACGCCAAGCATTTTGCCAAGGGCATCAATTGCTAGCTTAGTCTGTTGATAGTTTACCAGTACCTGTGATAAGAGATGGAACAGTGTAAACAGCATGAAAGTTACCAAGCTAACTCTCTTTATCTTACTCTGCCTCCAAAACAGAAGAAGCTCAGAGCTCAGCTTTTGTAACAGGACTACTTTACTTATTACTTATAACCTTACTTCTACAGAAAACTTTCTATTCTTTCCTCATCATACCTCTTCTCTTTTTCTATATTGGTTCCATAGGACATAACTAGATGAAAACTCTTTATATGTTTTACTTAGTTATCTAACAATCAACATGAATATATTTATCAGTTGTAGAAAATTTGACAAGTAACTTGCCATTAAATACTTCCTAAATTTCCCAAATTCAATACCTTATTTTTATATAATAAAAATTAATAACTGTTATGTTTTCTATTTATCCATTATATAAAATCAATTAGAAATATAATATTCTACATTCATTATCTATAGGAACGAACAATTGACACTCGAATATTTGTTAGGTGACTACATTGTTTCCTTTTAGAACTGTTAATAAGAAATAGCAGAGTGTAATTGTAAATAAAAACCCCAATACGGCCTGCACAGCAAGAATGCCCTGTGGAAAGAAGGGATTCTTCTAGCTCAGAGCCTTTCTAATTTTTTTCTAATAAATGACCACAGAAAACACTAGTTTATAAGTTTGCAGGCAATTCAATAACTTATCATTTCTCTGTATTGTTTAAAGCATATACTATCTCTCAGCAGATATTCACATGCAATACTTACAGGCTTTAAAATTATGTTCACATTATAGCTGAACTTCTCACCTGTAAAAAACAAATAAACCTGACCACTGAAACTGATACCCATATTTACTGTTAGAAGCTATGGTTACCACTTTCCTTCCCTACCTCACACCTCCCAAGTAAAGGAACTAATTACTCATCTTACCTAGTCTTTATGTGTAGCTGGGGCCAGGATAAATTTTTACGGAGCGGTTGGTAAACACAGAACGACTATCATGCTCAGTGTCATGAGGTATTTTAAAGTGTAAGAGTCTCGACCCTCCTAGTTTTGGTTAAAGGTGAGCACTCTATAAAAGGGCATTACTTAACACTTTTCAAAGTCTTTTAAAAATAATTTCAAAAATATTTTGTAAGTTTGCATTTCTTTTAGCATTGTTTACTATTAAAAACCTGGGGTTGTTTTAAAAAGTTTTAGAAAATAAGAATAAACTATCAATGTCTAAAACTGTCCTTTGCCCTGAGTATCCCACAACATAAATAAGATGGGAATTTATGATTTCTCTGTAGTGTTTAGACTAATGATAAATTTTAGCCTTAGCACATTTCATGAAGTCCCACGCCCTGTTACTAGTCCTTGTCATATTAGATATTTATGTTTACTAAAACTGATTTTCTGTTTTTATTAATAGGATGGGTTAACTGTGGACTATGCTTTACTGCATTAGTAATAACAATTTTAGTTAAATATGCCTTTGGGACACTCCTCTGAAAATAATCTTTGAATTCCTAAGAGTCTTTTATTTTCCCTATAGTCCAGTTGGAGAGTTTTTAATATTAAATTGAATAAACTCTAACCAATGGTGGTTAGAGTTTAACTGAATACACACAGCTTAATGTCAATTTTCCAACTTCAAATCAGGGCTCTGTCTATTCCAAGATGATTACTTATCTCGAGTGTGATTTTATTTTAAACTAATAAAGCCCCTGCTAGAGACTTTTGTATCACAACAAACTAACTCTATGGAGCGAAGCTTTAGAAGCTTTACATAACTACAGAAATAAATTATTGAGAAGAAAACGGTTTATTCAGAAATTTTGAAAATACAGGGTAGAAACCGTAAGTGGCACAGGCACATGTCTAAGACTAAAACTGATATTTTGTGATTATAATAAATGTGTTTGATGATGATAATAAAAGGATACGCTAAATTCTAATACATTTAGAGACATTAAAACTGATAATGAAGTGGGTGGGGGTAGACTTCAATAGGCAAGGAATTGTTTTAAGGTAAGAAATGAAAATCTAAATACATTTCTTGCTTTCTAACGTAAACTCCCACTTTGAAATAAATGCCTTACTGACACCTTGAAAAGGGAAATTATGGTTAATTACCAAAACAAGTATGTTACGATGGTAGAAAGAGAAATAGAACAGACCGTATCAAATGCTGTCGGAGCTGAGCAAAACAGATTTGGAAGATAAAAATCACAAGGGCATAAATTTAAGCATTCTGTAGTTTTATAAAACTTGTCTTTCCTCTTGGAATAGTGAAAACTATAAAAACAAGCCAGTGCTACATTTTGCTATACTAAGAAATTAGCCGGTGCCATGTATCTGAATTTTACAAGGGTCAAAGCCAACTAAACTGAGGCGATCTGGCCAAAGTCAATGATGGCAAAAGGTAATGTTTATTCTAAACTTATTTAGATTCTAAATCTCTACGTGCAACATGCATATACATACCCAGGCCCCTTCGTAATGCTTAAAAAAAAAAAAAAATTACCAATGGGAAACTATGTGCCACTGTAAGTCATTATTTATCTGAACCTAAATAAAAAATTTTATAGAAACTGAAAAATAAACAAAGAAAAGAAAATGTTGTTCTAAAGAAATATGGTTCATGTAAATGCTATCTTATAAAAATATCCAGTTAACTGCATAGAGTATTGCTATTTTTATTTTTACATTTTCAAGATCTTGTCCTGTATTTATACTTCGTATATGTTAACATTTACTGATAAAAGTAAGAAATGTTAATTTTTTTCTTGTAAAATTGGACAATGTTGCAGTATATGATTTTGAATAATAGAAGACATTCTCGTAGGAACTGGAAAAATGTTTGCAAAACAAACAGCAAAGTAAGATTTCGGTGCCTCACAGTGGAATAAAGGAAAATACAATGGTCGTATAGGTTGGTACAAGTCTTCTTTTAGGCTATTAATTTGTATGTGAGGGAGAAAACTGAACTACATAATATATTTCTAAAATGTATATATTCATCAAAACCGTTTACAAAATTACTACTTTCAGTATATTTTTCAAAAGGAGATTCCCTAATAAATTATGTTTATATAGTTAAATACAGCATTATAATGCAGTTTATACAGCACTAAAATTTACTATTAGTCACTTAATGGAAGCTAATGGTGAGTTTATAAATGAAGTGCTGGCTTACTCTGATATATTCTAAGAGCAACCAAAAATAGAGATTCTTTCCCAGAGTTCTATGTATTTATAAAGTGTTAAATCAGCAATTTTAGCAATTCTCAACTGTAGTTCTTCCAGATGTATTTAATCCTAAATATGCTTGTAGAAACAGAATATTTTTCTGCTAAGTCAGGTATGTCTAACTTATGCATCTTATGTGTAAAAACTATCCTGACTGAAGGATTCCATGTTTTATAAAAAGATAAAACAAAACAAAACAAAACAAAACTTTAAAGATATAGAAAAAGTGTAAGGTGTTTTTGCATTTTTAATATTTGTATGTGTGTGTGTGTAGCGGGGAATTTTCACTGAAAATATTCCAAGTCTGTAAAACAAAACAAATCCAAATATAAAGCCACAAAACTAAAATAGTTAACTATATTAAATATTTATTCACTGAAAATGGAGGCATCACAGAATTAAGGACAGAAAGATACTGTAGATAAATTTACAAATCAGAAGAAATTCTGTATATATAATGTAGTCAATATTTCTAACAGAAATTGTTGCCGGGAAGTTGTTGCTCATGAGGCTGTGTGAATCCACCAATGTTTTCAGAGTGAGAAGCACCTTCTCACACTACTGTAAAAACAGAAGTATCCTTCCCTATTCCAGCTAGGCCGTGAAGACTATACAGTCTAAAATGTTCGAAATCTATTTCAGTAATGCTTTCCTATGATAAAGGGAAAATGGATTCAAAATTTCTCCTTTATATGAAGCTATAAATAAGACAACTTGTAAAGACTATAGCAGTATTTTTTAACAGACCATGCTGCCTATTTTACACAGTTGCATGCCAAAATATTTCATAAGACTAAGATTGAATTAGGCATTTAAATATGATAAAAGTTATGACTATAATAAAGTTTTAAGAAAGCTCAAATGAAGCTCATAGAGAAAAAGTTAATTTGTAAGGAGTTGCATTCCATATAAATACTTAAGTTTCCAAACTTAAAACAATAAAAAGTGATTCCTTTTTCAAATAATAATAAGGTACTGCTTTCCAGGGTAAATATTTCCAAAAGCCTAATATTTAAAAGATGACCATGAAGGGTAGAAGGACCCTTTACTTAACATTAAGAAAGAATCTTGCCAGATAAAATACTACTAACACCATACCCCCATTTATATTTAAGGCTAAAATTATGTGCCAATATAAATTTGACCCTATGTAAAAATTCAGAAGCACCAGGTTTGATCAGTTTGAAATAAAGTTATAACTAGATTTATGCTGGATGTAGCTTTTTATTTTAATTTTCTATTTTAAAGTTGTACTATTATATTGAAACATAAAAATTGCAGTCAGAATTGCAGCCTCAAATCATTTTAGTTAAGTGGCAACTATGGTGGAGCATGCAGCATCGCTCTTTCTTAGTAGTTTCATTTTAAACAAATTATCCTCCGACATAAAAATAGTAAATTGCGTTAAGTTTTATGTAAGACATTTTCAGCTTCTCCTATAGGAAGAGCTATAAGCAGCTGCCCTGGCACATAGCAAAGCAAACAGCTTTGAATAAACTGGCAAGCTACAATATACAGAAATACAAGCTACAGCCTACATCAACTTAATGCTTAAAATATAAAACAAGTAAAAAGTTGAAGGCTTAAACAAAAAACAAACAAAAATTGCCCAGAAAACTTCAGTGATAAGTTCTGATATTCTTTATTGCCTCCAAGTAAAAAAGTAAAGTGTTTTGATGTTTTTCCTAGTTCTGATGGTTTAACAGTTGTCACAAAATCTTAATTGTGAACTCTTACCACGCAAAAACTACTTACGTTATTTTCCAGATAGAAATATGGGCAATAGATAGTTTAACAGTAATTAAAAAAAAAAAGTTGTCTTTGAGTCAATTCTGACTCACAGTGACCCTATGGGACAGAGTAGACCTGCCCCAGAGAGTTTCCATGGTGACTTGATGGCAATGGGTTTGCGCTGGAATCTACACAGAAGCAGACTGCCTCATTTTTCTCCTGCAGGGCAGCTAGTGGTTCGACTGCCAATCTTTTGGTTAGCAGCTGAGCGCTTAACCACTGTGTCACCAGGGCTCCTTCAGCAGTAACTAAAGTCCCTTAAACATCACTACTAAAACTTAGCTATTCTTATGTAATAAATACTAATCTGCTTTAGGTACTCTTACTTTTAAGCTCTAGTTTAAGGTACAAAGATGCTTATATCTCATCCTTTAATCATAAAAACAGTTATATGGTTATATGGTGTATATACTTTGGACCAGTTTTAACTATACATTTCTAGGTCTTAGCATATAAATATCGACTGGCAGATTGACTTCACAGCTTCAGTCAGAAAGCTTGTTAATAGGGGAAGTTTTTAAAAGTATGATCCGTCTCTTCCTTTACCTAATGTGTTTCCAAAAGAGGAGAACCATCCTACAGATGTATAAATTCTGTCTTGTCAGATAATTGTATTGTATAAAAATATTCTACAAAAAATAAAATAAAAGATATTATATTAGCTCTGTTACGGAAAGCGAAGAATTCTACTCTTAAGATTTGAAAGTCAGTGCATAGGTGGTAGGATATCTTTTCTTTTTCTTAAGTATAGTCATTTGTGTCAAAAAGGAGAAAATATATATCTGAAAGAAATAAATCTTACTACAAAAATAATCTTATGATCTAAATTCTTATACTTTTTATATTATTTAATATCTCAAATCATTATTCAAAGAACTTGTAAAAAATGTCAACAGTATCACCGTCCAAAGTAACACAAAATAAAATATGGAACTTCAAGATTCATTGCTCACCATTAGAAGGGTTTTCATCCCCTTTCTTTTGGGGAAGAAGTTAATTAGGAAGCTGAATAAAACTGGCAAAAAGATTTTACTTTTTCTAGATTAAAAAAAAAAAATTAACTGTCCCAGGATAATAATCATAACCGATAATTTACTAGTACAGGGAAACTACTCTTTTTCTTTATCATTTTCCATATTCTTGCTTAGGTGCCTAGCGATTTAGAGAGAGAGAAATACAAATCTTAGGTTGCTTATGTCCTGTTCGGTAAAAAAAAAATTGTTCGGTACCTCGAAGAAATTACATGATTTCCAGAGACCAAAAACAAAACCAAACCACATTTTAATAGAATTTAAATGATTAAGAAATGGCCGTGCAAAACACAAAAGGAAATCTGCTGAACTAGGAGAAAAATTATTTTCAAAGTTCTGGAAAAAGGTCAAGAATGCTACTTATTCACTGATAATATAGATTGTGTATTATTAAATAAACAATTGGATAGTAATAATTTTAGTAACAAATCTGAAGGAACCTCCTTTTTTTCCTTAATTTCATCCATTGCCTAAAATTATGTCTCTCCTATAGTAGGCATTCAATAAAGATTTCTGAATGACTTATATACACATTTAGAGAAATTATTTGTTAATAAAACTTGTTTAATTGTATTTACCTATTTAACATATGGAATCAGACTATTTTAAAAAGCCAGTCAGAGACATATGTCACTGAACAGCAACACAATTTCATTGAGATACATGCTTTCCACATAAAACTATATATCACATCTGTGGCATGATCTATGGAAACCCTGGTGGCATAGTGGTTAAGTCCTACAGCTGCTAACCAAAGGGTTGGCAGTTCGAATCTGCCAGGTGCTCCTTGGAAACTCTATGGGGCAGTTCTACTCTGTCCTGTAGGGTCACTATGAGTCGGAATTGACTCGACAGCACTGGGTTTGTTTTTTTTTGGTTTGGGGCATAATCTATAAAACACAGTGCCTTTATACACATTCCCCATTTTACTTCTGTTATTTTTAAGTGTTGACGAATTAGTAGTTGCCAAAGAAGTCACACTCTATCCAACAGACCTTCAGTTTAAATAAGGGATGAAACTTGCTGTTAACAATTTAGTTGGAAATGTTAACAACCGTTGGTCTGTTAACATAACAACTGGCTGTTAACATGGTAATGACCAATTTAAGAGAAAACTGTATTCCTGATAAATGAATATATTTGCAACCAGGACCAGGTTTCATACTTGAAAGAGTATGGTTATATCTTTTTTTAATAAACATTGAAAAGTTTGAGCCTATCAGAAATTAAAAGTTCAATCAAAAGAGCAACATATAAACTCTTTTAGAGAAATGGGATTTCTGATATAAAAACTATTTTGATAAATTCCCTTCAACAAAACAGTCACTTGAAACTATCAAATACCATTTTAATATATTTTTACCATCATAAGGAAAAATAAAACCTATCAAATCTTAGGTTGCTTTCTCTAACTTGCTACTACATTGAAAACTGTAAAGCAGTTTTACTCACAACGCAGGTATTTCCTTGGCAAATTTTTATTTTTGGTGAAAAAAATCCAAATATTTCAAGAGATTTTCTCTAACTTTTGCTAAATTTTTTCTTTATTGCTGGTTAATCAAAAACAAAAACAAAAACCCTTGCCACTGAGTTGATCCGACTCATGGCAACCCTATAGGACAAAGAACTGCCCCATAGGGTTTCCCAGGAGTGGCTGGCAGATTTGAATTGTGGCTCTTTTGGTTAGCAGCTCAACTCTTAACCAGGATGCCACTGCTGATTAGAACACCTTAATCTTGCCCAGACTATATAAAATCTTTGATTGGAATTGCTCTAATGTAAATCCACTTGAGATACTGAAATTGTGAACAAACATAAAGTTAAAAAAGGAGTCAAAAAGCTGCGATTAATGGTTAGTGCAGAGAAAGCAAAACTAGGTAAGCAATGTGAAATCACTAACAGCAAATACAAATGATTTATGTGGAATGAGGCTCTCAATGAACAGAAGAGAAATTTATATTTCAAAGAGAATAGTTCAAAGACTGGAAAGTTCTAAAAGAACCTATGCAATACGTTAATTCTAATTAGTTGGGCCACCACAACGAGGGAAATCCTGGCTGTAGAATCACTCCCTACTGTTGGCACCTTCTATGTATTTTGTGCTCCTGGAGCACAGAAAGGTAGTAACAAGTGGTCATAGTTAGTCAGGAGGCTGCCAGACGAGGCAGTCCTAAAAAGAGGGGCACAAACCACCACCAAACCCACTGCAGAGCAGCATCTAATAAAAAGTATTTCATTCACCCTCCTAACTACCATTAATCAAATACTATGTTTTTGTATATAAATATTGAAAACCCAGACCCAGTGCCATCAAGTCGATTCCGACTCATAGCAACCCTATAGGACAGAGTAGAACTGCCCCACAGGGTTTCCAAGGAGTACCTGGTGGATTCAAACTGCTGACCCTTTGGTTAGCACTATGCCACCATTGTTTCCATAAAAAATAAATATTGAAGCTGACTGCAAATAACTGAGTTACATACTGAAAAGCACCAAATTCCCTTGAAAACCCCACCAAAATAAATGAGCAAGATGGTTAAGGAGTCACTGCTAATTGATAAATTTGGTGTCATAGGTGGAAAATTTTAAAATAAACTGCTTAATCCCAGACTAGAAAAATGATTAATTGTATCAAATATGAAAATCTAAATGATGCCATATATCATTTCTCTAATTTGATAGGTCCTGCTTTATGAATAATGCAATTTGCAGCTGAATCAAGTCTCAAAGTTCCTTGAAAAACAAAATGATTTTTCTAAATAAAAGTTTATATGTTGAGTACTAAATGCTGGTTAACATGACAGGATGGACGTTTAGTTCTCTGATGCTTTGTCGCACTTCGTGGCTTCATAACCAAGAACACCTGCTGTGTCCTGAAACTGTTCAGCCATTTACCCACTGGAAAGCGGCTGATGTTTCCCAGTGATGATGGTGGCCTTTACTTTGTTATTTTCCATAAAGCTGCTGGCAAGTTGAGGCTGCTCAATGCTCAGTGATGTCTTTGTGATGGCCGTTTGAAACGTCGTGGGGGGAGATTCATTCATTCACATTTGGGGAAAGTTTTCAAAACTGTACAATAAGTATACTAATAAATACCAGCAAAGAATTAAAAACCAAATTTTCTTTGACAAATCTGAATCGGAAAAGATAACCGATTAACTTTGGAGGACTAAATTCAGGTCTAACTAAGAGACAGTAGTTGAACTATTTCATGAGGTATATTTGTCAAATTAGAAATTATAAAAACAGTTAAACTGTTTAGCTAAGCAGCTGACCCATTTCTTTGTGTTATGCTCCCCTTGCCTCTTA
This sequence comes from Elephas maximus indicus, assembly GCF_024166365.1. Lineage (NCBI taxonomy): Eukaryota > Metazoa > Chordata > Mammalia > Proboscidea > Elephantidae > Elephas > Elephas maximus. The sequence goes on from NC_064822.1 coordinate 75,471,699, forward strand.
TGCTCTGATAAAAACCTTATATACGGATTTCTATCAAATACATCCTTGACATTAACTGCAAGTTTCAACATAGGCAGTAGAACAGCCTGTTCCTAAAAAATGAGCATCCAGGCATGCCAAACTGAAACACTTTGTATATAGTGTTTCGTTGGCCATTTCTTTGGCAGTAATTTGAGTAACACACACTGGACAGCATTTTGAAGGCTGACAGGTTAGTGTCTTTCAGGAAAAGAGCTGGTAATGAGGAAATAAAACAAACAAAAAAAAATACACTTACAAAAGTATTTTAAAAGGAATCCAGTCATCACTGGTGTGCAAGGATAATTCCTACCTCAGATAGTCTCTGCGACAAAGGATAAGATTAGCTTTAGTGTACAGGGTGGAGCCCACCTCTCCCAAACGACAGTCACAGCAGGCACACTTCAGACAGTCTTCATGCCAGTATTTGTCCAGTGCCTTTAGAAGATACCGGTCCTTGATCTTTCGGTTGCAGCCAGCACAACCTTTCGGCTTGGTGTCTGGCTGGACTGAGAGCATTTGTATACCTAAAAGAAGACAAAAGCAAAAAGAGAGCTGGGACAACAAGACAGAATAAAAAAAGATGTCAAAAGATCGCCAACAAGTTAAATATTTAATATTCCCTTTTCTAATAGTATTAGCTTTTCTTTTTTAAGGTCGTACTGATATCAAGCTCAATTTTGGAAACCAAGAATCTCAAAACTTTATAAAGTTCTTATTAAATCATTTACAAATGTCACAAGTATAAACTGGTAAAAATAGTGAATTCATGTTGTACCCAGTAAGCTAGCATTATAAACACGGACTTAAATATTTGTAATAATTTTATAGTGTTTCTAGTTCCTATATATACCATCTCTTTTAGGGAGGACATGTGAGGAAATGGCTAACAATTTTAAAAGAAAGCTATTTAATAAACTAATTCACACACAAGTTTTAGGAGTTAAAAAGGAGATTTTCTTAACTAGTTGAAAATTTCACTCAGTGTGTGTTTGAGGGTGGAAGGTGAGTGCACCCTAAATGGGACTGCGCTAGTAGCAGAAAGGTTTATAGTTATGTACGCAGCAGAGTCACCTGAAAAACTCACCAATCCTATTTTACTTGTTTGTGTCTAACACTTCCTTCTAAGTCCTTAATATTTCAAAATACTCATCATGTTAAAAGTCAAAAAATGCATTTATACTCATAAATATTAGTGCCTGTTTGAATGGCATATTAACTATACATGGTATGCTTTTATATAAAATTAATGTATAAGATTATATAATTTATTACCATAAATACACACTCATTTATTTTTATAGGGGAAAGAAGAAACAGGGCGAAGTCCAAATATATAAATATAAAATATACAAACATACATACATAAACATATTATATACAGATATTATACACACACTATACTAGACATAAAGACATTTATTTATTTTTAGAGATTATCTCCATCACAAATAAGGGGTCTAGCTGGATTCTATTGGTCTTAACAATTTGACTGAAATCCTTTCAACAAAAGGATATTCACCTTTGAGCTTCTTATTTCCTAAGTGTCAAACTCAGCCTTGAAAAATGCAGGGCTAACTCTTAAAAAGACTTCATACTTACCAAATGATTCATTTTAACATTATTAAAATAAAAATAATTTATTTTAAGCATTATTAAAATACCAAACACACCATCTATTCCAAATATCCTCACTTTACAAATATGATACAGAGGCCCAAGAGAGGTTAAGGGACTCGCTCAAAGGTGAACAATGGGACTTAGGACCAGGTGGCCTTCTTACAGTCCAGAGACCCCTCTGCTATATTAGGCTTCCTCTCCCAGGCATAAAGCTTTCAACTTGGATGTAGAAGGACAGAAAACACCAAATGTGAACGCACGTGAAACAGTTTCAAGACAGGAAATGCCAAGCTGTAAGCACCTGCATTTTCTGTGCATTTCCCTTCTCCATAATACCTAAACCTTCTTCAGTTTGTTTCCTCTGATACCTGATGATGCATGCTTTATCCCCACTACTTTCAAAAACCTATTTTTTTTTTAATCATACAGATAAGAGACATCAAGGTATCTTCCCCCCACACACAGCTGAATAACTTTTCTAGTTCCAAATAATACATGAATTGCACATGATATTGTTATGATGCTGAACTTTCTGTAGAAAATAACTTGTCTGGTACAGTACTGGAGTAGGAATGGCAGGGGAGAAAGCGGGGTGGCTGTTCCTTCTGCAGGATATGCATAGCCATAGTTGCCGGAGCTGCAGACTAGCAGCTGGATTTGTACAGAAGAGCAGGTGGTATTCCTATAGCTTGCTCTCTGTTCCTTTTCTTTGAAGGAACTAAGGGTCTAAAGTGTAGATTAATCATAACCCTTGATAGCTCTGCTAAATCTCACTCTCTAGAACTTCTAACAAATGAAGTTCCTTTGATCAGAACTGGTTATCCACTTCTAGCCAGGTTCCACAAGGAATGAATCCCATTAATTACACGGCAGAACATACCCAAGTGCCTCTTAACCATCTACCTGGGGGGAGGACGAACATTTTGATTTACTAAATGACATTCTAGATTATGTTAATATAAACATCCAGAGGTATATTAACATCAGCCATTTTATTTTTCTGATTTATAAAGACATTTTTAATCCTATAGCTCAAAGACGAGAAAAAATAAATCCTTCTTCAAAACAGCTAAGCTACATTTCCCATAGTTGTGCTACTACCATGAAGCGTAGAAAGTCAACTAACCTTACTGAAAATACTTTGCTACCAGGACAGCGGATACCAGCATTTGGCACAAGTCACACAGCCCTGCTTGTCTTCACAAAATGTTTTTGTTGTGTTGACATTTTAATTTAACACTCAGAGGCCAATTAATATTTGAAACTCTTACATTCTGTTTGGCCCTGGGCATAAAAGGAGTTTGATATTTTACATTTAATCCCTGTAATTTACTTTAAAGAACATCATATTCCTCTCAAAAATGGAAATTTTGAAATGGTATTCAAGTTAACAGTTATAGAAAAAAGAACTATTTTGTAGTCAGCACATTGCCATTTACCTAAAAAGCATAAAGCAGTCAGCGGCCTCCCCTAACCATCCAGAAGAACATGTCTGGGTAGAGTTACATGTTCCTAAGCTGAGAAACACTTCACAAGTTGCTCATAACACATCAGGACTCATAACTAGTTTTAGATTGGCATGTAAATTGTTCTGAGGGAAATTCTTATTGCCTCTGAGACCCTGCCATTCTGAGTTATTTGACAGTTTAAGGGAAATCATAATTAAAAAAAAAAAAAGACATAAATAATAGCCTGTGCAGTGTGGTGTGCAGAAATAAGCAGAACCATTTCATTTAAACTCTGGTGAGCTTTTAATTGCCTGGATTGCATTGTGAGGCGGCCTAACGGTTGATTGCCTCCATTATGTTCCCTTGTTCTGTGCCATTCATCCGCACAGTCTCAGCTTCAGTAGTTAACACAACAAAGTAGCCACAACTCCACAACACACAAGGTTTTAAAATAATAATAATAATAATCAAAGATTTGCAGCACTTAGAAACAGTCTTTTATATTTTGAGGCTAACTACACATAATGAGTGGAAAACATTTTGTCCCCCTTGGAAGATGCACAGAGAACAATTTGGGAGAAGGAACAGGAAGAGGGAATACATAAAGGGGGTTGGCAGAGATGAGGTGCCTCAGGAAGATGCTAAAACGGGAATGCAGGTCCTGCAGCTGGGAGCAGTGACACAGATTAAAAGAATTTGGCCAACAGGGCCATTCGATTGCCAAGAGGTACCAAACAAAAGATTTTCTCTCCTCCTGTCCATCTTCATCCTCTCCCCAACCCCCAGCCCCTATTGGAAAACTGGATTGGGCCTAAAAGCTTGTTTCTCTCTGTTCACTGGCCCAGAGCATCCCTACAGGCTGCAGCCCCCTAAGGGACAACAATGCAAATAGATGTCCCCAGATCTCAGGCACTGGAGCTGCTTAACTCTGTTCTGGCCCTTCAACTCCCAACCCCCCTCCCCATCAACCTTCCACTCACCCCCCCCCTTTTTTTTTTTTTGAGCAATGGAGCTGGGAACCAATTTGATTCCCTTTTTCTCCAATGCAGCTGCAAGGCTCAGAGATACTGACATTTTTCCACTCTTATCAGTTTAATTACAGTTACCATGGCAGCAAAGTGCTAGTGCTTGGCAAAGGCCAACAAGAGATTTGCAAGACTGAGTTCAATTTTGATGCAGCTCACATGCAAAATAAAAAAAAGAAATAAGAAACATACATACACTCTAACAAAGAATCCCTTGCGGAGTTTATGCTCTAGCCTTTTGTAGTTGTGTCTTTGCAGCCACACGGGGATGATTTGCAAAGAATGTAGCAGTATTTATTGCACCTAGCAAGATTAATTGGTTTAAGCAGCAGTCTTTCAGAGCAGTTACAACAATAATATTTCACATCTTTTAGAAAGACACAAAAGCGGCGGAAGAGCAGGAAGGCTTTTGAGCAGCTAAGAGTGCCGAGCGCCGGCAGAGAGCATCTGTGATAGATTGTAACCTTACCAAAACTTTTCTCCTTTTTCTGCATGAGTTGACTTAGGCGTGCCTGAGTTGCCGCAGCTTCTCATTGAGCACCAAGCCCAAAGGTAGAAGTGGAAGGGGTCTCCTTGATAAGGCTCAAGTGTGGACCTGGTGCACAGGCTACACCGCCGAGGACCTGCTATTGTGTAGCCACTTTGGGAGCGGGTCGGAGTGGCGGCGGAGGGTGGGGGAAGGGATGAGGACGGCCAGACGAGACACGGCGCACACACGGAGCCCCTCGCAGTGTGGCAGTGTGCAAAATGATGGCGAATGACAAAGCCACATGCTTCCCTAACTCTGCCTGTAATCCTAAAATCCCAGCGGCCCCTTTTAGCTTCGTGGTAACAAATGGATTTGATTAAACTGTCACATGCAGCGTTAGCATAGCGTATCATGTTCAGTAGGAAAAAGATCATAAATCTGACTTGTATTTCATAACAGCAATCTGGGTAGCCCCCGTTAAAATGTGCTGCATCAGTTTGAATCTCAACCTATCAGGACATACGCACCTCGTTCCACTGAGCCCCTCTCTTTTGGCCACTTCTCCCACAAGCCCCAAAGATAGCCACTTTTTCATCTTCTGGAAACAACATTTTGTTATTATGGCTGTGTGGGGGAGGCGGAAGTGTCAACAAGAACCAAAAGACTGTAATTTAAACTCTTTTTGGGGTGGTGGTCATGAATCCCAGCAACTAAGGGGCGGAGGGTCCGGGAACCGACCCTGGACTGAATTCCCTTCGTAAGCGGCCAGGAGCAAACATTTCCCGATCCCGAACTCTCCTGCCCCTCTCTCCCTGGGAGCCTGGGGCGTGGAAATGGTGCAGTTCCTGGTGAACTTTGACTATTATCCACTCGAGTCATACTTGAGACGTTCGGCTCTGCAGCCGCTCTCCCCCTTCCATCAATATCTTCCGCCTGCGTCTATTTCACGTCTCATCATAAAAATAATGAAGCCTCACATGATTTAAACAAAACCGCCTCAGCAGAGCTGCAGCCCGAGTGAAAGTTGCAGTGCGGAGCTGGGTTGCAGCTCCAGTTGATGCCTCATTAGGAGAGGCTGGGGGAGAAAAAAAGACCCACATCCGCACACGCACGCGCGCACCCGCAGACACACACACCACAAATAAGCCGACGCGTGTGTTCACAGTTGCTGCACTTACCTTCTCAATTAAGCGATACAGGGGGAGGCCGTTCAGTAAGCACAGTGGCTGCTTTGTAGCGCTTCTCCTTGGGAAAGGTCAAAAAGAAGCATTGTTTGGGGGGGAAAAAACGGAGGGGGGAGGGAATCGCTATTTTTTAAGTTTAAAATAATGAGGTCCTCAAGGATCCGCCAAGTAATGGTGTTGACCGCATCTGAGCCACAGGTGTCCTCCTTTTAGGCAACTGCCGTCCGAGGCTGTCTCTCTCTCAGTCCTGGCTCAAGACAACTTACCCCAGCAGCGTGTGAGGCGCCGAGCTGAAGGAAGCCCCGGCTCTCAGCTGCAAAATGCAATCCCTTACCAGCCAGACATAATACAGCCAAAGAAAAGGTCACTCAGTTATTACTGAGCCAGCGGAGCCCAGGCAGCGCTTGTCAAGACCATAGAGAAGCAGCTCCCTTCCGATTTAAGACTATTTACCTCTCACCCCCACCCCTCCCCTCTTCTCTCCTTTCCTTTTCTCCCTCCCTCTCTCGCCGGCTCTCTCGCTCGCTCTCGCGTGCCTATTCTGCAGCTCAGTCAAGTACAACCGCCCTCGGAAAGTGCAAAGCAGCCACGAGACAGATCGGGCTTTGTTGCTAATTTCCCAGGGTGAAAATTTACAAGCCTGCGAGTGCAGTCAGCACAACCACATGCATATGCTCTTCGCAAACGCTGGGGACGACCCCACGCACAAAAAGTGACCTCTGCAGGAGTCGGCTCAAGAAGGACCCTACCTCCTTGACCCGTCCAACAGAACTCCTGCAAAAGTGCTCCGGAGAAAAAGGGTAGAGTTCCTAAAATAATCAGGCATTCTGGAATAGGTGGCCACATTTAAAGCAAACTGTCCCCCAAAGCCATTTTTTAAGCTAGTAATTATGGAAATTAAAAGCAAGAGAATCAAACGGCTTCCAGCATAGGCTGGAAAAGCACCCAGCCCTCCCTTTGAAGAAATGCCTTGAGGGTGGAGGGTGGCTTGCAATTGCCAGGTCTCTGACTTCCATTCAGGAACTCTCTAAAGTCGCTGCTCCTCAGGTCTGTCACACATGCTGGGTCCAGCTGATGACACACTCTTTTTCCTTCTTTTACTCGAGTGGCCCTAGAGCCAAACTGTGAACTTGCTCCCTGTGAACCAGTTCTGAACCCCTCTCCCTGCCACTGAAACGCACTCCTGCAACTACTTGAATTCCTTATAGTTTAAAACTCACACGCTCAAATGAAAAACACGCAAGAGCACATTGTTTGACCACTAACTGGAGCAAAGAACCAGAGGGTCTCCAAGCCTGGCCAGAGGCACCCCTACTACCCTGCCTCCATAGGCTTGTTTTTGAGGCCTTGTCAGATTCTTTTTTTTTTTTTTTTAATAGGTCTTTTTCTCCCCAACCTCCTCTCTCAACTTTACTTTCTATCTATCAAAGCTACTGGTAGCTTTAAAATATCTTATCATTTTTCTAAGTTTTCAAACTTCAAAGTTATCTTCTGTTTTTGGCAGCTATAATGACATCCTCACCAGCTTTTACATAGACTTGTCAAAGGGCAAGCTTAAAAAATAGTCCAAATTTAATGGCCCTGGCTAAAATATCCTAAGAGCCAAAAAGAGTTAATTGTTGAACTACAAACAACTTTTTTTCTTCTCTGCAGCATCAGTTTTATATAAAAAAAAAAAAATAAACCACTCCCTCCAATGAATATGTAGCCTAAATAATGCCCCTCTTCATAAAGAATAATGGCACGACATTGAGAACTTAGTTTCCATCCCTTCCCTTTTAAAGACTCATAATATAATAGTATATAGTTTGCTTTCCTCTCCCTTTAAAAGGCAACAAAACTCAGAACTAACCTGAAAAA